>NC_056735.1:1456947751-1457247751 GCF_019279795.1 Protopterus annectens
ATTGGGCCTATGGAAATTAACCCCTCAGATGGGTCCAGAGCTGCTGAGCAGGCATCGGCTTCTGAGGGTGTTTTCAGACCTTCACTGCTTACCATAAAAACAACAACCAAGTCTAAAACTCCATTAAAGACAAAGAGACAAGTACAGCATTCACCTGGACAGGCCTCCATGCCTAAGAAACAGATGCTCAAAATGGCCGAAGACCTAATTACTCTGATCAGGGGTTCACATCCCCCTCCTGATAAAAGGCCTAGGCAGGATACAGACTATAATTCCTCTGACCAGGTTTCCGTTTATTCCGATTCCTCTTCAGACCAGGGATACTGTTTACTCCCCTATGAGGACTCTGATGCTGAAGAATCAATCCCTTCAGCCTCTCCTCCTGAGGATTACTCTTTTGGGGAAACTTTACATACCATGAGGGAGCATTTCCATAGGGAGAGCCAGGATTATTCAGAATCCAAGAAAAGGCTCAGAGATTTTCTTTTATTGCCTCAGCACAGGCCCTTTGCTATTCTGCATGTGTTGGACATTGTGGATGATGTGTTCTCTGAATCCAGTTTAACCCCCGATTCTTTGCCCCCAGCACCAGTCAAGCCAGATAGGTACTATAGAGTCCCTGACTCTCACAAATTTCTTTATAAAAACCCTGCTGCTGACCCAGAAACTATTTCCCAGAGTCCCAAAGGGGTAAAAGCTTCCACTGCTAAAAATCCAGTTCCCTCACAGGGATTCTAGAGCATTGGATAGATGGGGGAAAAAGTTTACACTTCTGCAACTTTAGCAGTAAGGGCTTTAAATTGCCAGTTCCACATGCTTAAATACCAACAGTATTTAATGTCTCTGTTAAAACAGAAAATGCTTACAAGCTAAGAAGGTCCTGATTATAAGGAAATGCAGGATTTATTGCATGCAGCTCAACAAGTGGGAAAACATACTCTGCAATGTGGTTTTGATTCATTAGAGGCATCTTGTAGAGCCGCAGTTACACTATCTGTGATTCAAAGGCATGCTTGGTTACAAGAACAAGGTTTACCTGATCATGTTAAGGCAAAATTATTGGATGCTCCTTTACAGCATGATATCTTGTTTGGTGTTAAGGCAGAAGAGGTATTAAAGAAAATGGAGGATAAGGCAAAATCTATGCAAACAGTGAAGGATTTCTTACAGGTACAGCCACCTCGATTTAGCAGAAATTGGCCTTCTAAGAATTGTTCCTTTCCAGTGTCAGACAGACCACAAAGAGGCAGATACAGACGCCCAAGAGGCAGATCTCAGCCCCAAGGCTCTTACAGACCACGACAGTGGGGTGCTTCAACCCCAAAAGGAGGAGAAGACAAGTCACAACCCTATAGGAAACAGTCCCAATGACTTCCCCTTTCAAATGCCAAGTACTTACTTTTGGCAGCTCCCTTAGTGGGAAAACTAGCACTTTTTTCACAAAATTGGCATATAATCACCCAAGACAAATGGGTACTGACTGTTGTGTCTCAAGGTTACAGGTTCCACTTCTACCAAGGCTAAAAGGAATGCCAGACCTGCCACAAAATCAATGGGCAGAGGCACAAAAACAAATTACAGCCCTCATGGACATTAGAGCTATTCAAAAAGTGCCACAACAGGAACAAGGACAAGGATTTTACTTTTCTTGGTCCCCAGAAAGGACAAAGCTTGGAGACCCATACTGGACCTATCTATTCTAAATACTTACCTGTTCCGAAATTCAAAATGTTGACACTACAGCAACTTCTTCCCATGCTGGGCAAGAAGGCTTGGCTTGTTACTTTGAACCTCAAAGAGGCATACCTGCATGTCCCAATCAGACAAAATTGCAGAAGATACCTTAGATTCATAGCTGGCACAATGCATTACCAATTCTCTGCCCTGCCCTTTGGCTTATCTACTGCGCCCAGGGTCTTCACAAAATGCCTGGCACCAGTAATTGCATTTTTCAGACAAAAAGGAATTCAAATATATCCCTACTTGGACGACTGCCTTATTCAAGCAGAGAGCAAAGGACATTCTACTAAAGCATCTGGCATTTGTAAAAAGATTACTAATGGGCCTAGGGTGGGTACACAATAAATGAAAAGAAGGCAAAACTAGTGCCCTCACAAGAGATAATATTCCTGGGTGCAAGCTTAAATACAACTGCCCAGATGGCTTATCTCACGCCAGACAAGCAAAGACAACTGACTCAGTACTTTCAATTGATGGCAAAAAAACCCAACTCCCTGCAAGAAATATTCTGCAGGCCTTGGGGTTCATGGCATCCTGCATACTACTAATACCATATGCCAGACTGCATATGAGGAAATTACAGTGGTATCTAAAAAGTGTTTGGAATCTAAAAAGTGTTTGGACTCAACACTGTCGCAGTTTGGAAGCAGTAATACCACTTATTCCCTGCCTACAACAGGAGTTTCGCTGATGGGCACAGACATGTCACCACAACAAGGGACAGCCTTTCACTTTACCCACAGCCAGGCAGACACTAACAACAGATGCATCGGATTACGCCTGGGGAGACACATGGCAGGAAAATGTATTCAGGGCAAGTGGGCCGCAGACCAAATGCATCTTCACATCAATCAAAAAGAGATGCTAGCTGTACAAAATGCCCTGACAGCTTTCAAGGACCTTCTGCATCCAGGACAACTATTACTAAAGACTGACAACACCACGGTTATGTGGTACATAAGCAAGGGGGCACTCATTCCTGTCCCTCTGCAGACAAGCCATGACTTTGTGGAACACAGCACTGACCTACCAAGTTCATCTGCAAGCACAATTCCTGCCAGGAAAGAAAAATACTCTGGCAGACGACTTAAGCAGAAACATCATGGATCCTCACGAGTGGAAATTAAATCCACAAGTATTCAGCATGATAACACAAAAATGGGGGTGCCCAGACATAGATCTCTTTGCCTCCCCTCTGAACTGCCAACTACAGAAATTCTGCACCAAGGACTTACCACACACAAGGATGGAAAGTGGATGCTCTTTCGTTCAGCTGGAAAACCTTAAGTTTATGTCTTCCCACCACTGCCTCTCCTTTCAAAGGTACTCCTAAAAGCCAGACAAGAAAGGCAAAAAATGATCCTGATTGCCCCAGACTGGCCACGCCAGCACTGGTACCCAATCTTAAAGAACTTGGCTCAAGGCCCAGCATGGATTTTACCTCAAATTCCTCATCTTCTGACTCAACAAAACAATTAGATTCTGCACAGCCAGCTCAAAACCTTAAATCTGGCTGCATGGCAGATTACTTAGCCAGGAGGCCCAGCACCAGGAAATCCTATTCAGAAAAGTGGAAGAGAGTCTGCCCCTGGAACCAGGCTTAAGGCTTTGACCCTCTTGTTCCAAATATTCCTCAGATATTACAATACTTAACTGAGATGCTGGACAAAGGCCTATCCTTTTCCTCAATTAAGATCCACGCCTCTGCCATTTCAGCTCATTACAACACGGATCCTCCTATTTTCTCTCATCCATTACTAAGACAGTACCTCAGAGGGGTTAAAAACATAAGACCGCCCCGGAGAGCACCAACACCAACTTGGGACCTCAACTTTGTTTTGGAAAAACTAACTTTACCTCCCTTTGAGCCAGCCAATTCAGCAGAATTAAAATTTTTGTCATGGAAAACTGCTCTGCTTCTGGCAATAACCTCAGGACAAAGAGTCTCAGAACTACAGGCACTAATGGCAGTGGAACCTTCCATCATTTTTCATCAGGACAGGGTTTCTTTAAGAACCAACCCTACATTTATGCCAAAGGTGGTATCCAGTGTGGCTCTTAACCAAACTATTTACTTGCCAACATTTTATCCAAATCCCCAGAATAAAGGGTAGAGAATTCTGCACTCATTGGACATACATAGGCAGTTACGCTTCTACTTGGACAAAACAAAAGCTTTCAGGAAAACTGAGCAATTGTTTGTAGCATATGCTGCAGGATCACAGGGAAAGGCTATTTCAAAGTAGACCATTTCAAAGTGGATAGGACACTGTATCCATTTCTGCTACACACAGCATGGAAAAACTGTACCCAACAACATTAGGCCACATCCCACCAGGGCAACAGCCACTTCAGCAGCCTACCATAGAGGAGTACCTACCAAGGATATTTTGGAAGCTGCAACATGGAGTTTAGTGCACACCTTTACCATGCATTACCACTTGCCTCTTTACTCTAAATCCAGAGCTGGCTTTGCCACTGCAGTGCTGCAGGGCCTCATAGCCATCCCGAATCCTTTATAGACCTAGCCACCCAACCTCAGCTTTGGGATTCAACCCAAGTGTAATGACTGCAGCAGTGAAACACGATGAACATAGTACAGTTTTGTACCTACCATAAATGTAGATGTCAGAGTGTATTCACTGCTGCAGTCCAGGTTACCCTTCCTCCATCCCCACTTTTTTAGCTGGGGCTTGTCTACACCTTTCTATCCTATACAACCTATGTGGTGTATTTGCTTGTAACTGAAGGTATTGTTTTTATTTTTTATGTATGTTTTATTAGTAAATGTGTATTGCCTACGTGTTTGGGGGCACCTGACATCTAGGGCAAGAAAAACTGAAGAAAATGGCATTGGCTGCATCTTATATACCCCTGACTCACTGACGTCAGGGAGGAAGCGACAGCAACCGACGCCGGACCAAGACTTTGGAACTCTGGCCGACTGCGGGACCGCCTGACGGCAGGATAACCCAAGTGTAATGACTGCAGCAGTGAATACACTTCAACATCTACATTTATGGTAGGTACAAAACTGTACTTTTGCTGTTGACAGTTATGACTTGTCCCCAAATATGGGCTACCAAAGTATGTTTGGAAATGGTCTAGCATCATGCTGCTATACTTGTTTAGGTATTACTTTAACCATTTATGTGTTCATTCCATCTTTTGTGTGCCCGGCCATCCCATTTCCCCTCCCCAAGCAAGGATTCCAATGCATTAATGATCAGTCTACATGTTTTCAGAATGTGTCCTCTACAGAAACTGTTCGTTGCAGTATTGCTACCTGAGTGTTGTTACCAGGAAGTGGATAGTTGTTTGTGGTTTGTTTTAATTGCCTTATGCCTGGTTGGCAGGTACTGCAGATGACTGCTTTACCGTTTATTGCACACTGCACTTAGTAATCTTGTTTTTGGCTAGCTACGAGTGTAGCTGATCAGACTAGGATGTCATATGGTATTCGTAAATGTTAATGTTTGAATAAAAGGAAACAGAGAACACTTAGTGAAGGGGTGGTGTGTGGTACCTGATTGAGAGTAACTGTGAGTAGAAGTTGCGTCTGCCTGTTTTTAAAATATCTTCGTAGATGATAGTGATGTAATCATAATAAATCTCAGTACCAAACAATGTAGTAAAACAATACTGTCTTTACTACTTTTTTGGTACAGTAAGCTGGTTACCTGAGCCATCATGTTGTGATCTGGGACCGGGCTGGCTAATTCTTTTAGCCCTTTTTTAATTTCTGATGGGTCCCCTTCACAGTCATCTCTGCATAACTTGTTTTGCGTCTTGCGTTGACTAGCTCTCGCTAGGTATCTCTGCTTTAAGCTGTGCTGCTTTGGGCTTTTTGATTTTGTGGAGTGTAAGTACTCAACAGTTTCCTGGAATGTAGAGCCATGCATACTTAACATATTGTGTTTACTGCCTGTATTTGGTTTTTATTTTTGTACGTAAAATCACATCTGCCTTCCTATAATGCAGGTGCATTTTTCTAGAACTTAAGGAAACCTGTTACTTAAGTTAACGTTGCAGTATTTGCAGTTTGTTAGTGGTATATTTGTCTGATATGGGCTGTTTTCAAGTCAACAATTAGAAATTTTATCTCATAGTATGGAACTATACCATACTGTAGTCAGAACTACAACTAATATATTTATATTTGTAGTCAAAATGTATGTGTTATAGGGCCATACCTGCCAGCTGTCCAGATTTCTGCATTTTTATGGTCTGTTTCTTATAAAATTTGTGTTTTTTCAGGTAAATAATTGAGGATTGAAGTTACTAAACAGTACTAGGCAATTGAGATTCAGACTTCATACCCTTCGGAGAATGCATACTAATGCCAAACTTGTTATGCTGTCAACTTTCTATTTTTATTAACAGCAGTATTTAAATATTATCCCTATTTTTGGGCCTTTGTCCTTCGGTTATTTTTGACTTTGTCCAGATTTCTTGTGCTAAGACGTTGAAAGGTATGTATGGGGCTGGGGTATTTGCTTGTTTGTTGTGGAGGTTTTAGTGAAGAACAAACATTATCAACTGTTTAATGTTTAAATGAGTCAAATCCTGCATTTTATACAGTTCAGAACTCACATTTTGAATTAACAACAGTTTCCAAACTTCTCTAGTCCCAGATGGAGGATCTTGGGACCTTGTGCCTCATCTTTGCCCGTGGTGGTAGCTTAGTGGTGTGAAGTGCAGTTTTCTTTCATGCTTTTGGGTTGCCAGTCTGTACGGAAGGTTTCTGTTGCTAGGCTGTTTTGGAAGAAAGGGACCAAGTACTAAAAACCCCCCACAGGGATGCTTTCCAATTTATTTTTGCAGATCTAGTTTTCCACATAACTCTGGTATTTTTTATGCGGAGTAGGGACTGTGAAAAGGCACTGTGCCTTGACCTGTGACCCTAAGAAAGTGTGAAGTTTAACTCTCCACTCATTTAATTACGGTATCACATTGCCCCTTTTGCTGTAGCTTTCTCAGTCTCAATCTAATGAATGTTTTCTGTGTTAAGTTACTGTATGTGTTTAAGTTGTTTCCTCTTGCTCAGTGCTGCTTGGTCACCTTTCCCCCCACCTGGTAGTCAGTTGTAGGTTTCTGTCTGACCGTATTGGAAATGTTGATTTAGAAATTGCTGGTGTCTTAGTACTGTATAATTTCCCCTAATTTTCAAATTAAATGAGTGAGACAGAATGACATTGTGTGTGAAAACTTCTGGAAAGCACTGTTGACTTCCTAGCAGTGTTCTCTGTCTTCCTGGTCATGTCATTGCTCACAGCTAGGAACACAAACATTTGTTGAAATGTAGCAAATTATTTTATGTCCCGGGCACCTCCACAGATAAAGATAAATGATGATTCTTCAATCACTGTCAGAACTTCGATTTGTCTGAGATTGGTTACAGCTCTCTTTTGTGAAAAATAGCAACGCCTTACGCTTCCAACATGTAACCCCACCATGGACCACTTCTTTCCATTTTCTTATCTGTACCTCCAGTTAGGTTTAGCTGTAACAATTTTGCAACAACTTTTCTGCCTTCTCATTTAGTTTTTCATTTATTGTCTTATAGCCAGTGCATTACTTCCAAACATCTCCTTTCGAACCACCTGCACAGAGAGCAACATGGCAAGTCCTGCCCCCCACTTACCTTTGACCTCCCTTAACTTTCCTTACTTCCACCACAGCAGGTAGAAACATTTAATCTCCCCCTTCAGCTGATAATAATGAGAGAGAATTCATATTCATCTGCACAAACTTTGGGATGGCTTCCCACAAAGACTGCAGTACTGTGGCCCCAATAGGATACTTTGTATCCCACCTACCTGGGGAATGCCATCTCTCCATCCCTTAAACATGGCATGGGCTTGAAAAGTGTTGTACTCCTGTGTCATACACTACCCTTGCTCCTGAACTGAGGAAATTAATCGTTCGTCACCATTCTTGCTTGTCCGCAGGCCCATAAGTGGCTTGGTAAATGCTGCTTTTGGTGCCAATTTTCTGAAGCAGGCATACTGCAAAGAGAGGGAATCTGCCATTGAGTTTTCTAAGCCTGGCACTTGCTGGGCTTTAGCCCCATTCAAAGTAAGGTATGAAAGATTAAAGTGCCTCCTCAACATACCCTTAACACCACTACCACCTAGTTGATTATTTGCAGCATGTACCAGACTAGTATTGTCTTAAGTCTCACTGACCTATTCCTCATATTTCCCCTCACATTGTTAAGCCACTACAATTGAGAAAAACTCCAGTTCCACAATGGATATATTCCCCTAGTGCCTTAGCTTCAGTGGCCATGCTTCTCTAAACCAGTGCCCCTTAAAATAGCCTCAAAAACCAAAGCCCACCCACTGCATCTGTAAAAATTTCCAATTCTTTTTTGTTGCTTTTTTTGCCATAGTGCCACCCCAGTGAATTCTCACAGGAACTTACACCATACCTCTAGGTCACCTCTGTGATAATCCTGATTCTGTGATGTGGCTTCCTGTAAACTGCCTCCTTCACTGCTTACTCATGCATGAAAGATCTTCCCATTGGAATGACCCTGCACGTAAAATTCAGTAAACCTATTACTGTTGCATCTGTTTTAAATGTTGCTCTAATGCATGACTTCAGACTGTGTAAAGCTTTACCACTTTGTCCTCAGGCAATCTGCATAAACCTGCCATACTTTGTCTAAAAATGCAAGTTCAGTAAACCTATTACTGTTGCATCTGTTTTAAATGTTGCTCTAATGCATGACTTCAGACTGTGTAAAGCTTTACCACTTTGTCCTCAGGCAATCTGCATAAACCTGCCATACTTTGTCTAAAAATGCAAGTCTAGTGGTACACCAAAAGTCCAAAAAAAAGTTGTCCAGCTCTAGATGAACAATAGCAAATTTATTGTAGAACAGTAAAATAGATAATCCCAGTTAGCACTTTCGTCTCACTCTTATTAACTCGGAGACTGATTTTTTTTTTTTTTTTTCTGGGCACACCCAACACTTTACGTACTAAAAAAAAAATCACATGATCAGATCTGTCACATGAGTATTTTAAAAAATGTAGAACTTTTTTTTTTATTTTAAAACATATAACTGTTTCATATATAAACACATACATAATATTTAAGCCTTTTCCTTTACAAATGCATTACAGATTTCTCTTTTGAGACCTGATGGAAAGCAAGCATTAAGCCTGACTTGCCAACAATATTCTAGCCAGCCTAGCTCTTCCTCAATATTTACTATGTTAAGGCTATTAGAAATGTTTTGTCTTTTCGGCTTTTCCCAGTTAGGGGTCGCCACAGCGGAACTCCAGTCCGCTAATGATCGGCAGTAGATTTTTTTATGGTGCCGAGTTGCCAGCCCGATGCCCAACCTTTAGCGAAGGCACGCCTATTCACGCATGTCTTTCGGAGGCCACTCGACTGCGGGGAGGACATGCAGACTCCACACAGAAGGCACTCCAGCCGTGAATCGAACAGGAGAACCTCTTGCTGTGAGGCAACAACGCTACCGCTCTATCAGTGCAGCTTCCGTTAAGGCTATTAGAAAGCGCTGCCAAAACTATAAATTTAAACTCAACCTTACATTTATTCATCTTATAGTGTTTACTGCATGCATTCTTTTCTTCCCCAGTTTGAACAGCATACTTATGCTCATATATCCTTCTATATAACTCACAAGTGTTTTTTTCCCCACATAGAAGGATTTACATTCTAATTTTTATAATTGTTAGCTCTTTTAAAAAAATAAATAAAAATGATTTTCACGGTGAAAATTATTTTCAAGGCAAATTGAATAAACCCAAAGACAAAATGTGGAATGTTTGTGTCTGAATTGTAATATGTGTAAATATATTTACACAGACACTGATGAAGTAGAGCTAGGAGGAAAAAGAGTTAAGATTCCAGGGTTTATTCAGTTGTAAGTCTAAAAATGTAGTGTAGTTAAGTTTTTGTTTAGAATGTAAATCCTTCTATTTGGGAAGAACTACTCGTGAGTTATATAGAAGGATATATGAGCATAAGTATGCTGTTGAAACTGGGGATCAAAAAAATGCATGGAGTACCTCCTTTTGTCACAGTATATACAGTGAAGGAGAACATGGACCAACATCTATCGTAGTACTATGCAGTCAAAACACCCTACCCAAGTAACCTTGGTTTTCATGCCAAATTTGCAAAATCCTAAATTTTGACCGTCAGCCTTGGCCATCAGTGTCTCTGTGCCCATCTTCCCACTTTAACTGCTTCATCAAGGGATGACTAACATACTATTTCACTGCCCTGTGGGTAGTCAATTGCTGTCTATGTTTTCCTGTATGACAGGTGATGAATAAACAGAGATTTACTTGGATGTTTCTTAGGGACCAGATCCCCTGGGTGACATTCTAAATTTGTTCCTAGTTGGCTTTGGCCCAGCTAACTGGGCTGCCTTGATCTCCTTTTCCCAAACTCTGTTTTCTTCCTAGCTCATTTCAGTGTATTTTATAATCCTCCGTCTTTCCTTTAACCCCTTTTGCTACATTAAGCCATCTTAGCAGCACTTCCACTGCTTTCCTATATGGGTAGTTGTGTAACAGAAGGCACATAATGGCTACGTATTTAAAATGTTCCCTCTTATTGGCATCAGAAGAAAAAATGGGGTCGTCTCTGCCACCATGGGTGGCTGAGACCCCCTGATTTGCTGACGTGTGAATCTGAAGGAAGCACTTGCAGGGAAGTATGGCTTCATGCTTGCCAAGCATCGATGCTAACATTTTGCACGTGTATGGATAGTGCACTGTCTACAATTGTATGGAAAACCTCTCCCTATGTCTCCTTCACCTCTCAAGGCTGGCTTTCAGGGCCACCATTTAATCCACTGCCCACTGCCATTTGTTAATTTGTTCTTGCTGTTCCTTCGCTTCATTTGGCCGAGAAACAGCAAATCTTTGCCAAAGTCCCGCCTTCTGTTTCTGTCCAGCAAACTGTACCTAGATCCATCCATGACATGGCCTTTCTCATTGTCCTGTAGTCCTCGGTGTATTGGAACCAGTTCAGGCTCCCTTGTGCAAAACATGTGCTTGTTACCCTGTTGAAACATGTTCACATACCTGTCTGATTTTAACACACTCTTAAGTGTGTGGAGGTTAGAAATATGGGTCTGCACAAGATAGTGCTATTCATTAGCGGGGTTTGTCTTTTTAATATCAGTAAATCAACACAAATTTTATTTTTAAAATATATGCAGAACACACCAAATCAGAGCCCTAAATCTGCCAGTTAGGGGCAAAAATATTTTAGAGGTCTTCTACCCTTACTTAGCGTGTGTGTGTGTGTGTAAGTAGACTTAATCAAATTCCAGGTAATTGCATAAATGAGGATGCATAGGTTGTAGTGAATTGAGTTGCTGTTTTGTATGTGTGGAGTGAAGTAAACTCTTTCATGGTTTCTCAAATTATAACCTAGTAATGTTAACAAAGCAGAAAGAGAACTTTTTTTTTGAGGGTGGGAATTCTGGTATGTATATATTTAAAAAGTAAGAAAACTACTTTTTCACAATGGAAATGTTATTTAAGAAAAGTCTTGCTTTTTTACTGCAGCAGTCTTGAATTGGAACATAGCAATATAGCAATTTTCTAGAAAGATAAAATTTGTAATTACAGCATTGTCAGAACATAAAGATGATAAAATTTGTAATTACTGCATTTTGTCAGAACATTTGCATATTTTATAAACAAAGTACAGACCAATTGTGTTAAGAGACTATCCAACCTTGTTTACAAATCTTGCCTTTTGTAATATGTAACTTTTCTTAATTTGTTTCTGCTGCCGGAAATCACCATTCCTATATCTAATATTTGTTTTAAGAGACATTTTGAATACATTTTATTGATGGTAAGTACAAAATAGCAGTATTTTGACAAGACTGAAAGTTTCCATAAATTGTGAACAGATTCACCTATTCCCAGTGTATCTATATATATATATATATATATATATATATATATATATATATATATATATATAGAGAGAGAGAGAGATGGATGTAGATATGCATATGTATTTATACGTATGTATGCATGGTTTATTAATAGAAGACATAAAATATAGACTTCATTGTGGCACAGTTACTGCTTTTGCTATAGCCCCAGAATTAAGAATTGGAGAATGTCTTTGTATTTATTGGAACTTTCAGTTTTGCTTTTGCCAAAATGTAAATAAAACTCTTGCATGGTAAAAACTATGTTGTGTTCTTAGGAAAAGCACAAAATGTTTACTTCATTTGCATGTTGTCTGTTGTCCTGTAAACTGTTGTACACTTTCCAGTTTGAGCTGAGCTGACCTATTGTCTATCCTGGTTCCTTGGCTTCCATTGCACTGCCATATTTTTTTGCGCAGATTCTTCTCGTGTTACTCACCTAATAGGTGCATCTGAAACCTCCTCTGGTCTCAAACTCGACAGTGTCGCATGTAATTTTCATGGCTGGACCACCGTGTCAAAAAGTAGTATTTTCTTGGTTAAGTTTTCAGTCTTGCTGACTTTTCAATTGTCAAAGTTATTAATAATGTGAACTGAGGTGTATGTGAATTTTTGGAATGTATACAGCATTAGCATTTTTTAACTCTATCTGTCCCCCCATAGACACATGCAAGTTCTGTTATTTTGTTACTATTTTGTTGGAGCAGTAAAAAGTATACTATTGTACCTTTGTATTTTGTGAGAGGTTTTGTGAGGTGGTGGTAGTATTTGTTGGGTTTGCCTTTTCATAGGGTAATGTAATTCAGACACACACACACACACACACACACACACACACACACACACACACACACACACACACACACACACACACACAGTAAATGTTGTTCCTAGTTGAGCTTTTGCAATGTTTTGTGACCACAGTTAAGAGGGTCTATCACAAAACAGTCTGTTTTTCTAGGAACCCATTGCAGTATCATACATCCAGAACATAACTCAAAAAAATTGATGTCAGAATATATACTCCTACATACACCAAGTCCATAGGGACATAAAATATGCAACATATTCTTCTCTCATTAATGTTTGTTAGTAAGAGTAGACTTTTCTCAGGTTTCTGAATCCGTTATGGAGATTATTCTGCACTGAGTCATGTGCTTGTCAATAACTTTAAGTCCAAATGCTGAGGAGGCTGTCTTTATCTAAATGAGTCGAGACGTACATCAAAAACTCTTCCTGTAATAGGTTGTACATCGAACTGATAAGACTTTGAATCCATGGCCAATACAGCTGGAAATATCATTAGTCACAGGGCTGGGTGACAAAGTTGACCTGAGGCAGACAGCTCTTAACCACACCTATTTGCTTCAGCCACTGCTGGTATATAACCATCACCAGTGCCCTCACACACCACGTGTGTTGGTAGTAGTTTAGTCATATGTCTGTACAGTGTCTGAGGTCATCCAGGTATTCACATAGTTGTAGTGTAAGCAAGGGCTTACTGACCAGAACTGAATGTCCTTGTATTTTTTCTTTTATTGAAGTAAGACTCTTGCTGGCTTTTCTACACTTGATATATCCTGTGCCATTTCTGGTTTCAGTAGGTCAAAGCTAGTACACAACGGTTTTCCCATCATGAGAAAGGCAGGCTACATCTGGGTAGCAGTATTAGGAGTGCTTTGGCAGGACATTAAAAGACATCCAGATGCTTTTGAATAGCCATCCTGGTTGAAGTGTTTGTTGGATGATAAGTAGTAATGTATCATATGCCTTTAATTTTTAACGAATCATCCAAACTCTTGAGAGACCAACTGCTTCTAAATGTCGGTCATTAATTTTACACAGTCTGGAGTTTCATGCAGTTTTTAATATAGTCCTGTATGAGATGGTGGTTCTCATGACAGCAGCTTTTGGTCATTTATTGTGGCCATCTTCCACTGTCAGAATCATGTTTTCCTAAAAAGGTACCATAGAGTCTGTGTGGATGTTCTGCTCCCACATGTATAGAGGGGCTAATTGAGGCACGTTTCTTAATCTACTGCAAGCCAGACAAGTGCTTACCTTCTCTTCTAGAACAGTGTCCAGTCCACAGAGCCAGAAATAACTTCAGGCCATCTCCTTAACACTGTTTCACAGTGTCCAGTTCTGACATCTGCTACCTTAGAGATAGTGCATTAGTAATTTGCATTCTCCACAACAGACAGACAAATAGACTTAATGAGTAGCTCCTGTATACTAAAAGGGGGAGTTTAAAAGGTAGGGGAGACTTGAAAATGATGTAATGATTTCCCACCTATTACCAAGTCTAGAAATGGAGACAGTAGTTGGGTTTACACAAGTCGCATTCCTCATCTCCCTTTATGCGACTGGCAGATTGTCGGTCTGTGCAAAGTAGAAAATGATGTCTTATCTTACACCAGAAGGATTGGTTGACAGTGACAGTTTAGATTAGCCAGCTGAATTTCTGTGTAAGGCTGATTTCTGATATTCAGGTTTGTGTAAATGAGCAGATATGAATAAAGCCCAAGGATGCATGCTCTTCATAGACAATGAAGGAATATCTGGTTAAGAAATTGATGTCTGAGGACTAAGGTCTGCAAGAAGCCTAAACTTGTGTCCAGATAGTTACTGATAGTATTTCCAGACTTGAGATTGTTTGTGTCTCTCCTGCTGCCTAATGCCTTAGCATCAGACTTCTGTTCATGTGATGGCATAACAGGAGACACTTCTACTCCTACTGTGAAGTTAGAGACATCACATCCCATTTGTGAATGTAAAAAATCCTGTGAATGTCTTATGATCTCTGACTGTATCGGAATGTCTTGGCATTATGAAATGCAACAGTCTTCTGTCCCTGTTCATTTTTTTTTTTTTCATTGCATGCCTTTCATGTAGAGGGTATTTAAATTTTTTGAGGGTTTTAGAATGAAACTTCCATAGAAATTAAGCCTTCCCAAGGAATGGCAAAACTGGCTGATGGTTTCTGTCAAGAACCCCCAAAATGGTCTTTATCTTTGAGGCTTCATAGATTAGTTACATTGTGACATGCCCCCTGTGTTAAGCAGAATGTTTGTAGCTTTGTAAAGACATTTTTTCATCCAACTCTTTTTTTTTTTTAAGTGGTGATCTGTTTTCTTACCTGTGACCAAAATACCATCCAGATAACTTCTGCATTTCTGGCAAGACTGTCAAGAATTTGGTCCGTGGCTCTTGGAAACCAAGCCCGTGCTGAAGTAATAAGAAAACGTCACAGTACTGGTGAAGTCCATTGTGCATTAAGTTGGCCCAGTAATTCATGTGATGTTTTGTCCATATACATCAGTAGGTGGGGTTGGCACAAATTGGTCTTCCTAAAGTTTCTGCCCTCCAGGGGGTAATGTACAGTTATTGACCATGAAATGGGTACTGTTAACCAAATGGGATAGGTAATTCAAGCACAGAAAGGGAAATTGGCTAGGTTAAAATGGCTTGCCTAGTACTTAACTGCAAGCCTGTAAAATGGCTCATTCCCAAGTCTTCAGATTATCCTGCAGCATGGTACAACCAGACAAACCAAGCACTTAATCTTTTACTGCAAGTAATTTATGGACCAGCCTTCATTTAATCGGCTGTAACATAAGTGATATATTGAGCAACTGGAGCAAGTCAGATCTAGGCAGCTTTAATGTGAGACATTAACACTGTGTCCTTTGTAAGTCATGGCATTTGTTTTGTTTACCTATCATTTTGCATTAGTTGGCCTAGCATGAGGTTGTGTAATGAGACTGAGAAAATGCCACTGTGCTAGGGATAAGCTTACTAAAACATTGCTCCAAATGCATCTGCGTTGATGAGCACATTCTATTGTTGCACACTTGTATGCTTCATGGACTAAAACTTCACCTGTAATTCCACTGTTGGCAAGCCTGCTCAAAACTGGGCTTTTGTTCTGTGTTCTAGGTTAATGGATGTGTGTGCAATAATGAAGACTGATCGGGAAACTAAAGTAACGCTTGTGTTTGAACATGTAGACCAGGACCTGAGAACATACCTTGAGAAGGCACCACCTCCTGGATTGCCAGCTGAAAACATAAAGGTAGGATGTGAGGTGATGTAACGGCTATTATCTTTCACCGAAAGTTATGCCTCGAGTTTTCGTCATGTTTTGAAGTACCATATTCTTCATTGCGAGGCTAATTTTCCTGGGTGTCTTTGCAGCAAGACTGCACTGTGCTTTTTTTCTCAACTATGTTTTGTAATGTTTGTATGTTTGTAATGAAAGCTCAGAACCCCCAAAGCAACTCGTTCAGTGGCAAAGGCATTATGTAATACAGAATTCAAGTATGTTTCGTTTATTGAGCTAAAAATGTGTTTTGGTTTAGTGATGTGGATTTAAAAGCAGGTTCACGCTCTGGAAAAGTCTTCAGAGATTTTTAATCCATTTTTGTTTTTCAGTGTAATTTCTCATCTCTGTCTTGACAATGACAACCACTGCTATTTTAACAACCTTTTACTGTTGGCTAGGTGGGGGAGTGGGGTTGTCTGTCTGTAACTAACAAGCTGAGGCTTGTGGGTGATGAAGGTAGTCAGGACCAGGGATATGGGCTGGTCTGTTTCTATGCATGTGTATGCAGGAGCCTCCGAGACCCTCACCATGAGGTGAGCCCTCAGTTCAGTCGTCAGAAGGTGGGGGTTGGGAAACCAAGTAGAAATGCCTTCAGAGCCTGTAGCCTGAATGATATGGCAGTTAAGCAGGGAGGATTACTGGGTAGTTTCCTGACTTGTACACGGGGTCCATCTTCAGACTTCCACAGCTCCAGTATGTGGGTGTGAAACCACACACTCTGGTTATTAACATGACGTTAACCTCTCTCTGCAGAGAACTGAAAATTGGATGAAATAGAGGTATAAACTCTTTAATTGCTGTCTGATGACATCCCCGTCTGGTTGGATGTCACTCTGTGCAGACAAGGTTTCCTACATTGTGAATAAGTAAGCTTAACATTTGTGGGATGGGGTACTGATGGTGACTGATATGGAGGTGGAAAAGCATTTGTTGGGATCTGTGATAGTTTTATATTCTGTAAGACTGATCTAAACTCTCCTCGTACTCCTGTAGTCTTTTTTTTCTTTTTTTCTCTGTAATTCATTGGACTACATAACCTTCACTTCAGCTGACTGCCCCTGTCGGCGAGTTTCAAGATGCTTTTATTACTGTACCTTAACATGCTCACGTACACCAAACACTGTAGTAGCCCCAAAAGTTGAGCGCATTTCAGCCATGGTCTCCTTTGTATTTTTAATCCATAAAGAATCCAGCACTGCAGCAGTGAAAAATGTATAGCCAACAGCAATTCATGCAAACTGGTCTAATTTATTATAATACAGCACCATTGAGTGATGGCCTGTATAGTGACCTAGACTGATTTCAGTGTTCTCTAACATCTTTATCAAGTTACACTGCCCACACACCTACATTTATATAATACCCATAATGGTGCATTGATCTTTCACCCGATTTTAAATATGTATGAAACATTCAGTAACCTAATGATTCATTCACTAGTACATGTAATGACTTGCCTAATATGTAATATTTTAAAGGTATTTAATGAAGTAGTGAGGAAATCAGGAAGAAGTGGAAAATAGGTGGAGCTGAAGAAGGTCAGTGTTTCAAAACGGCATATGTGAAGACTCTAGGACAGATAAGTAGTCAAGACAGGTATGGAGATAAGTAGTCAAGACAGGTATGGAGATAAGTAGTCAAGACAGGTATTGAGATAAGTAGTCAAGACAGGTATGCAAGTAAGCTGCTTAAAAAACTGGTGGTGTAATACAGAAGTCCAGGAAGTCATCAGTGGAAAGATAAGAGTGCAGGAAAATGTGGAACTAGAAAAGACAGTCCAGGCTAAGGAGGAGTACTGCTTGGCTAACAAAAAGGGTGTAATAAAGATGTCAACAAAACTCTACCGCTACTGGAAAGTGACCCAGCAGATGGCACAAAGAAACTACCAGGAGATGTGAAATTTGAATGAGGAGGTCTGAGGTGCTAAGCCAAACTGGTACAGCGTGTTTGGGGTAGTTTGTGTCTGAAGGATGCTAAAGAAGCTGAGAAGCAAGGTGCAGAAAAACAGTGGTGATACCGGTACTTCTATTTGGCATAGAATCCTGGGCAGTGAGGCAAATCAGTTGAGGAAGCTAGAGGTGATGGAAATGAAGCACCAGAGACTGGTGGTAGGATGTACACTGCGAGACGGGTGAAGAAATGGCAACATCGGAGCAGAAGCCAAAATGCATCAACTTGCAGAGAAAGAGAACAGATTACATTGTTTTGACAAATGTCCTGGAAAGCAAAAGACGATTTGGTGAAGAAGATTTATGAGAGAGGAAGCAAAGACCTCCAACTAAGACGTGGACAAATGATAGAACAACCTGCAGTAGTTGGACATAATTGTCATTGAAGAATGGAGAGTGGCACTGAATTGGAGTTGGCAACAGATGATGCAACACCTACAGTGGGTATAAAAAAAAGTTTACACGCCCCTGTTAAAATGCCAGGTTTTTGTGATATAAAAAAGAAAAGAGACCACAGTAAATCATTTCAAAACTTTTTCCACCTTTAATGTGACCTATAACCTGTACAATTCAATTGAAATTCAAACAAATCTGTTAGGAGAAAAATATAAAAAATAAAAAACATACAATAAGCTGGTTGCATAAGTATGCGCATCCTTAAACTAATACTTTATTGAAGGACCTTTTGATTTAATTAACAGCATTCAGTCTTCTTGGGTAGGAGTCTATCAGCATGGCACATCTTGACTTGGCAAGATTTGCCCACTCTTCCTTGCAAAAGCGTTCCATCACATTACGAGGGCATAGTTTGCGCACAGCCCTCTTCAGGTCACCCCCACAGATTTTCTGTTGGGTTTAGGTCTGGGCTCTGGCTGGGCCATTTTGAAAGCTTAATTTTCTTCTGGTGAGGCCATTCTTTTGTTCATATGGATGTATGCTTGGGGTCATTGTTGTGTTGAAATGTGAAATTCCTCTTCATCTTTCTAGCAGACTCCTGAAGGTTTTGGGCCAAAAGTGAGTGGTATTTGGAACCTGTTCATAATTCTCTCCACCTAGACTAAAGCCCCAGTTCTAGCTGAAGAAAAGCAACCCCAAAGCATGATACTGCCACCACCATGCTTCACCGCGGGGATGGTGTTCTTTTGGTGACGCAAAGTGTTTTTGTTCCAAACATACCTTTTGGAATTGTGGCCAAAACGTTCAACCTTGGTCTCATCAGACCATAATACATTTTCCCACATGCTTTTGGGAGACTTTATGTATTGTTTTGCAAATTTTAGCCAGGCCTGGATCTTTTTTTCTGTGTAAGAAAAGGCTTCTGTCTTGCAATGCTACCCCATAGCCCAGACGTGGGGAATACAGGGGAGATTGCTGTCGCATGTAGTACACCACCAGTACTTGCCAGAAATTCCCGCAGCTCCATCAGTGTTGGTCACTAGGCAGCCTCCCTGACCAGTTTTCATCTTGCTTTTCATCAATTTTGGAGGGACGTCCAGTTCTGTACATCATCACTTTTGTCCCATATTTTCTGCACTTTTTGATGACCTGTCTTCACTGTGTTCCACGGTATATCCAATGCTGTGGAAATTTTGTACCTTTTTCCTGACTGATACCTTTCAACAATGAGATCCCTTTGATGCTTTGTAAGCTCTCTGTGAACCATGGCTTTTGCTGTAGCAGGCGACTGAAATGCCAGGAAAATCCTACTAGGACAGCTGAACTTTATTTGGGGTTAATCAGAGTCTCTGTAATTGATGGCAGGTGTGTACCCAAGAAGACTGAATGCTGTAATTAAATCAAAAGGTGCTTCAACAAAGTATTAGTTTAAGGGTGTGTACACTTATGCAACCAGCTTATTGTACGTTTTTTATATTTTTTTGCCTAACTGATTTGTTTGTTTTTCAGGTGAATTGTACAGGTTATAGGATGGAAAAGTTTTGAAATGATTTATTGTGGTCTTATTTTTTATATCATAAAAACCTGACATTTTAACAGGGGTGTGTAAACTTTTTATATCCACTGTGTGTGTGTCTGTAGATCCCATGTAGAAAAATGGAAATGGGGAATTTAAAGATTAGATGATATAAAATTGTACCTTTTGCAAGAATGTTATTAAAATGTTTACAAAGGGAACAACTCTTAAGTGTTCCTTGTAAATATTTTTTGTTGCCAGTCTAACAAAATCTTGTTTATATGTGCTCAGATGTTATCCTGTATCTTCTCTTTTAATGTAAGCTTGCATCTCTCTGGAATGAAATCCTGGAATTCAAGTCCAGTGTTTCTCCTCCAGTTTATTGAACATCTTACTCTGTTCCAGATGTAGTTACAAGTCTGTGTTTGTCATAGTAAAACATTAATTTTTGTCATTCCCTTCAACCTGTGTGCATTTTTTAATGCTGTCAAACCCTATAACCCAAGAGTTTTAATATTCTAACCAAATTCTGGGAAGAACTTAAGATACTCATATTTTGGGAGTAAATGTGTTCAGTCCTACCAGATTGTGATCTAGCAATGATGTTGTTTATGTTTCACTGTTGCAGACCTAACTAATGGGATTTCCTGCCAAAGACCAGCGTGATTTCCAGAGAATGTCTTTCACCTCCAGGAGCTGGCTCGCACCCTGCCCACATCAAGACATCTGGATATAAAGGGAGTCGGCCAGCACCATGACTAGTCCTTGCTTGCAGTCAAGAGCCCGAAGTAGACTACAAGTCAGTGTGTTGGTCAGGCCACACCAGAGAAAGATGTCTAGAGCTAACTACCCTATTGGGGAACTTCTCATGTTTTTTTGACTGTAATTTCAGGGAAAGTTAATTCTTTGTTGTGGCAAGCACGTACCACACCAGGACTTTCACTCCTTTTGCATAGCTTGTTTTGGCACAGAACATGGTGTACCTGTTGGTTCTGTATTTGCTTTAACAGTAGGACAATCCAGAGTAGGGCTGAGATTCTAGCTAAACACCTTGGTGAGTTATTAGGGCCACCACATACCATGTCATCTGCAGATTGGGCTGAGGTTGATCTCCTTGGGCATAAGAAGGAGAAGCATCTGAAGCATAGGATACTGGATGACACTTATTCGCCATCTGCCATTTCACCCTGGCTTGTCATCTTTGAAGAAGAGTCTGATGTGCTGTCGAGTCCTGCTACTTCTGCACAAGCTGAAGTACTTAGCTCGTCAGATGGTTTCGGAGGTGCTTTGCAGGTTTTGGCTTCCGGTGACCATTTTCCTTTTGTGGGACAGCAGAGTGCCCCGTCATCAGAAGATCTCTCTGCTTCACCGTTTTCTGGATGCAGCTGCCTATCTGCACCCCAGCTCTAGCACTAAAGTCACTGAAATGCCCAAGCCTAAGGCCTCACATAAAAAGGCTGCACCAAGCTTGCGCCAGCTGAGGCCTACCAGCTGCCATTCCCAAACATAGGTTTATCAGCAGGACCTGGTTAGACTGGCTGAGGATTTAATTACTGTAGTCAGATCTAGACACCTACGCCTCCCTTGATGATGATCGTGTTTCACTGTTGCAGTCATCACATTTGGGGTTATCTGCTTGCAGTAGCCCTCAGTTGGCCTGATTATCAAAGTCTTGGGTCCTGCGTCGGTTGCTGTCTCATCTTCCGTGACGTCAGGTAGTCAGGGGTATAAAGCTTGCAGCCGACGCCATTACATCAGTCTTTCTTGCCGTGTGGTGCCCGAAGCAGAAGTAGTTTTGCAAGTGCCGGTCGGCCGACTCCTGAAATTTTCGTTTTCGAGTTTCAGAACCGAAATCTTGAACTAAAGCCAAGTACCCCATTGGGGAAACTTTTTCTTGCTCTAAACCGATGTCAGTAAAAGTCAATAATTGTATTTCTTGTGGAAAGCAAATACCTTATAAAGATTTTCATTCGTACTGTATTCCTTGCCTAGGCCCTGACCGCAATGTACCTCGCTGTCTGTTTTGTGCCATATTTAAAGAACAAACTATTCGTTGTCTGTATATTTACGCTTCTAAATATTTTGGTACTCTGTTCAGTTATCCAGATACATCTTCGGTAAGCCACCCAACTACCGACATTCTGAAAAAACGCAAAGATAAAGACAGACACGTGCCTAGGTCCAAAGCTGCCGTCGACGCTTCTCCTAAGCTAGTCGCCAGTTCGCTGGTACTCAGGCGCTTTTGCAGCCCCTGATACCCGCTACTTCAGATTCTTAGGCCTCTAGTGAGACCCATTCGGAGTCCGGTATGCCCACGAGATGCTTCAACTGTGGAACCTGCAGATGTCTCTACCTTGGATGGGTCCGGAGCTGCTGTGCAGGCACCTGCTTCTGAGGGTGTGTTCAGGCCTACTGACTTGCATATTAAACCGACGCCATCTTCTTCGGCCTAAAACTCGAACCATGCCTAAAAAAAATGACGCCCAGACCGCATGGTCAGGCCTCTATGTCTAAAAAAACAAATATAAGAGTGGCTGAAGACCTTATTATCAAGGGAAGCCAACCTTCCCCCTCTAAGAGACCTAGGACTGAATTTGTTAATGATACTTCTGACAAATTTCTGTTTCCTCTGATGACCAGGATTTACCCTATCTACCTATGAGGATTCTGATGCAGAGGACTGTATTCCCTCTGCTTCCCTCCCAGAGGATTTCTCTTTTGGTGAAACCTTGCATATTCTTAGGGAGCATTTTCACTGGGAAAGCCAGGATTAGTCTGATTCTAAAAAGAGGCTTAGGAATTTCTTACTTTTGCCCCAGCACAGGCCTTTAGCTATCCCTCCTGTACTAGACATTGTTGATGATGCCTTTTCGGAATCTAGCTTGGCCCCTGACTCTTTACCTCCTGCTCCCAGAAAACCTGATAGATATCACAGGGTTCCTGATTCTCACAAGTTCCTGTTTAAAAATTCTTCTGCGGATCCAGAGACCATTTCACAGGGACCCAAGGGCATTAAGGCTACTACTGCCAAAAATCTTACCCCCTGTGATAGAGATTCCAGGGCGCTGCATAGATGGAGTAAGAAGGTATACACTTGTGCAACCTTGGCCATTAGGGCCTTAAACTGCCAGTTTCATATGCTAAAGTATCGGCAGCATATCATTGGATTGCTTAAACAGAAAATGATGTTGATTCCTGACTGTGCTGAAAATAAGGATTTACAGGATTTAATGCATTCTGCTGAACAGGTTGGAAAACATTCTTTGCAATGTGGTTTTGACTCACTAGAGGCATCTTGCATGGCTGCTGTCACTGAGTCTGTACTTAGAAGGCATGCTTGGCTTAAGGAGCAATCTTTGCCAGATCATGTTAAAGCTAAATTGCTGGATGCTCCCTTAAATCAGGACTGCCTGTTTTGCAACAAAGCAGAAGAAATTCTTAAAAAGATGAACAAGCTCAATCTATGCAAACTGTTAAAGATTTTCTACAAGTACAGCCTCCAAGATTTAGTAGGCATTGGCCCTCTAAGAATTGGTCCTTCCCTGCCTCTTCCAGGCCTTCTCAGTCCAAACCCAGAACCAGCAGAAAACCCAAGCTTCAGTCCCAGGGTACGCACAGGACTAAGCAGTGGGGGGGCTCCCACTTCCAAATCAGGGAGTAGTAAGACTCCCCCTATGGTAAGCTGTCTCAATGACGTAATGTTAAAACTTCCAAGCACTTCTCAACTGTCTGCTTCTTTAAGGGGAAAGATTGCTCTGCAGGCGAAAAACTGGGAACTCATTACCCAGGACAAATGGGTTTTATATATAGTTTCCCAAGGATACAGATTTCACTTCCACAAGTTACCAACCCCAAACGGTTGGCCAGGTCTACCCCCAAATCAGTGGGCAGAGGCTCATAAGCAAATACTCTCTCTTAAGCATAAAGGCTATTCAAACTGTACTAGAAGAGGAAAAGGGACAAGTTTTCTACTAAAGACTTTTCCTGGTACCCAGAAAAGACAACTCATGGTGTCCTGTCCTGGACCTTTTTATCCTAAACACCTTTTTGGTGATTCTAAAATTCAAGATGCTAACTCTTCACCAGTTGCTTCCTATGCTAGGCAAGGATGCCTGGTTGGCAACACTGGATTTAAAGGAAGCATGCCTGCACATCCTAATCAGGGAATCTTGCAGAAGATACCTACGCTTCAGAGCAGGCTACATGCACTGTCAGTTCTCTGCACTGCCCTTTGGCTTATCTACTGTGCCCAGGGTATTCACAAAGTGCCTAGCTCCCTTCCTTGCATTTTGCAGGCAAAGAAATATTCAAATATACCCATATCTGGACGATTGTCTAATTCGGGCAGAAAGCCAGGACATACTTTTGAATCATCTGGCATTTGTACAAAAGGTGCTAACTTGTCTGGGGTACACCATAAACGAAAAATCACATCTTGCCACCCTGTCAGCAAATTATATTCCTTGGAGCAAGCTTGAACACAACTTCCCAGATGGCTTTCCTCACGCCAGAGAAACAAATTAATTTGACAACTTACTTCAAGCTAATGGCCACATAAACCCTGCTATATCTGCAAGGCAAATACTGCAAGCATTGGGGTTCATGGCCTCCTGCATTCTACTAATTCCATATGCAAGACTGCATATGAGGAAACTATAATGGTATCTAAAAAGCCTATGGTGTCAACATTCACAGGATCTAGAAGCAATGATTCCTATCATACCTTGCCTACAGTTAGTTCCTTTGGTGGGCAGAGGCCTGCCACCAAAACAAGGGACTACCATTCACTCTACCCCCTCCCAAACCACAACAGACACATCAGACTATGCATGGTTGGCTCACCTGGCAGGGAAGTGCATTCAGGGCAAATGGAACCTAAGTCAGATGCACCTGCATAACAATCAAAAAGAAATGTTAACTGTACAGAATGCTCCGACTGCCTTCAAGGACCACATTGTTCCAGGACAATTAATGGTAAAGACGGACAAGACCACTGTTATGTGGTACATAAACAAGCAGGGGGTACCCATTCATACCCCCTCTGCAGACTAGCAATGGCTCTGTGGAACACAGCCTTGATCTACCAAGTGCATCTACCGGCTCAATTCCTGTCAGGAAAACTAAATACACTGGCAAACGAACTAAGCAGAAATCTCATGGACCCACACGCTTGGAAACTGGAACCAAAGACTTTTAACATGTTGATAAACTAATGGGTGAGCCCAGATGTAGACCTGTTTGCCTCCCCCCAGAACTACCAGTTGGAGAACTTCTGCACAAGGACTCCCCACAAACATGCTTGGAAAGTGGATGCTCTGTCCTTAAGCTGGAAAAATCTATCAGTTTATGCTTTTCCTCCTCTGCCTTTCCTCTCCAAAGTACTACTAAAGATCAAACAGGACAAACCAAGGGCAATACTGATTGCACCAGACTGGCCACGCCAACACTGGTGTACCCCCTCTTGTGCAGTGGGTCACTGCTGGCTCCATGGCACCTGCCTCAGACCCCCTACCCTGCTGTCACAGCAGGAGAGCCAGATTCTGCACCCTCAGCTTCAAACCCTGAACCTGGCAACCTGGCTAATTACCTAATCTCTCCGTTACCATCCCTCAGTAAACAAGTATTGGATGTCATTTTGGAGGCAAGGAGGCCTAGTACTAGAAAATCTTATGCTGAAAACTGGAAAAGATTCTGTGCCTGGAACCAAACTCCAAGGGATGGGCACAGCAACACCCAATTGACCTCAGATTCTTCAATACTTAACTGAGATGCTTCACAAGGGCCTTTTTTTTTCCTCCATCAAAATTCATGTCTCAGCCATTTCAGCTCATTACAACACAGAACCACCCCTCTTCTCTCATCCACTGCTCAAGCAGTTCCTCAGAGGGGCCAAAAATCTAAGACCACCCAGGAGAGCCCCAGCTCCAGCGTGGGACCTAACTTTTGTATTGGAAAAAATCACTTTTCCTTCTTTTGAGCCAGCTGCCAGCTGCAAGTGCAGAGTTAAAATTCCTTTCTGCAGAGTTAAAATTCCTTTCTTGGAAAACAGCCTTCCTTTTAGCAATCACTTCAGCAAGAAGAGTATCTGAATTGCAGGCCCTTATGGCAGTGGAGCCTTTCATCATCTTTCATGCGGACAGGGTGTCCCTCAGGACCAATCCCTCCTTCATGCCCAAGGTAGTATCCAGTGTGGCTCTTAATCAGTCCACTCATTTTCCAACCTTCTTTTCTAATCCACAGAACAAAGGGGAACTGGTACTGCACTGTTTAGATGTGCACAGACAACTTAGATTTTACTTGGACAGGACTAAACCCTAAAGGAAATCTCAACTGCTGGTGGCATTTGCTGCAGGGGCAGAGGGGAAGGCTATTTCAAAGCAAACCATTTCTAAATGGATAGGCCATTGCATTCATTTCTGCTGTAAGCACCATGGAAAACCTATCCCACAGGGGATTAAACCACATTCAACCAGGGCTGCATCTACCTCTACAGCCTTTCTCAGAGGTGTCCCTTCCAGGGACATCCTAGAAGTTGCTACCTGGAGTTCTGTACATACTTTCACCAAGCATTACCATTTGTCAGTTTTCTCTAAATCCAGAGCTGGCTTTGCCACTGCAGTCTTGCAGGCCTTATAGCTGGTCCTAATGTTATCTAAATTCTTCTCCCATCCTTAGCTTTGGGAATCTACCCAAATGTGATGACTGCAACAGTGAAACACTAAGAACATAATACAGTTGTGTACACTTACCATAAATGTAGATATTCGAGTGTGTTCACTGTTGCAGTCCTGGTTACCCTCCCTCCAGCCCCCTGACTTCTTTTGGCTATACCTCTATTCTCCTTTACTATGCTTAAAAGCTTTTTGGTGTATTTGCTTTTTTATTGGAGGTATAACCTTGCATGTATATATTTAATTGCTTCCCATTAGGGGGGTACCTGACATCTGGGGCAAAAAAAACTGATGTAATGGCATCGGCTGCATGCTTTATACCCCTGACTACCTGATGTCACGGAAGATGAGACAGTTGGACTTTTCCTTGCAGCCAGACTCCTTTCTACATGCTCCCTGGATGCTAGACAGATTTTAGAGTTCTAGATTCCCATAGGCACCTTTTTAAGAACCTTGTCGCAGATCCTGGAGTAGTGACTCTGGGTCCTAAGGGACCCAAAAGTATCCACTCTAAAACACCTCTGCCAATGGACAAAGAAAGTAAGAGCCTTTGACAGGTTTTGGAAGAAAGTTTATACCTCTGCTACCCAGGCGATGAGGGCACTAAATTGCTATTTCCATATGGTCAAGTATCAGGAGACCTTTTGGACCAGATGAAGTAAAAAAAAAATTGGTGGTGAATGAAAATAAAGCCCTCTCTAAGGCCCTGCTAGAACCATGTAATTCCTGTTCTCAAATTGCTAAGCTCTCCTTGCATTGTGGCTATTTTGCTCTGGAAGCATCTAGCAGGGTAGCAACTACAGGATCAGTTATTCAAAGACATGCCTGGCTGTGGGACTAGTCGCTTCCCTGAGCATGTCTTCTGGATGCTTCCTTGGACAAAGATTCCATTTTTGGTCCTAAGGCTGAAGCAGTACTTAAAAAGGATAAGGCTAATTCATGCAGACTGTCAAGGACTTTCTTGAGGTTCAACCACTCCACTTCAGTCAAAAGTAACCTACCAAACACTGGTTATTTCTGGCCTCCCAGCCAGAACCAAGACATATATACAGGACAGGAATCAAAAGCAGCACCAGTGGCTGAAACCATGGCAAGTTGACTCCAGTAGGTCAATGGGATCCCACTCCACTTCAGCCAAAAGTAACCTACCAAACACTGGTTCTTTCTGGCATCCCAGCCTAAACCAAGACATATACACAGGACAGGAATCAAAAGCAGCACCAGTGGCTGAAACCATGGCAAGTTGACTATCCCAGCAATGACCAGGCATGACTCTTCATGCTCCTCCCTGCCCCCCCCCCCCCAGGTCCCACCCCAACCTCCCTATCTCCCTTTCCCAAACTAGGAGAAAGACTGTCCCTAAAAAAACAAATTGCACACATGACCACTTATCAGTGGGTATGGTCATAGAACGAGGCTACAAACTTTGGTTCAAGCAATCTCCAGCTCCCTCAGGCTTTCCAGACATTCTCCAAAATCAAAAGACAGAGGCCACAAAACCTTATCAGATACTGTGAACCCAGGGTTTTGTAGAACTAGTACATAAAAGATTAGAAGGAAAGGGGTTTGGGGTTTTATTCAAGGCTCTTTCTAGTCCCAAGAAAAGAAGGTACCTGAAGACCTATCTTGGACCTGTCAGAGTTCAACAGATTATTGCCTGTACCAAAATTCAGAATGCTAACCCTTCAAAAACTGTTGCCCGTGATCTTCCCCCTATGTCTACATGATTACCCTGGATGTAAAAGAGGCATACCTCCACATTCTCGTAGAAAACAAAAATCTCTCTGGAGGTTCTTGCACTTCAGAGCAGATGCAAAGCATTATTAGTTTTGTGCTTTGCCCTTTGGCTTATCTACTGCACCCAGGGTATTCACAAAGTGCCTGGCTTCCGTGACCGCCTTCTGCAGGTCAAAGGGCATTCAGATTTAGCTCTATATAGACAACTGCCTAATTCAAACAATTAATCTAGAAAAACTCAAATTTGATTTGTTGTACATCCAGGAAACCATAGCCAACCTGGGGTTCACTATCATTCTCCAAAAGTCTCAGACCATCCCCATAAGCAACATTTTGTTTCTGGGGGCTTTATTGGACTTTTCTCTTCAAAAAGCTTTCCTTCCTCCAGAGAAAGTAACCTTTCTAACACCATATTTCTTCAAACATCTTCAAAGGCAGTGAACCTTGGTTACATAGCCTCTTGCATCCCCATGGCAAGCTGCACATGAGGAATCTACGATGGTACTTCAGAAATTTGCAGTGCCAGTGCTCCAAACAAGCAATTTCAGGGTGAAGCTTATCTCTCATCTCAGGAAAGAGTTTGCCTGATGGGCCTTTTCCCACAGTCCTCTCCTTCCCTTCAGGATAATTCCTGGGAACCAAACATTGACGACAGATGTATCTGCACTAGCCTGTAGGACATATAATAACACATAAAGGACAGTGGGCAGATGGGACTTCCAGTTCAAAAACAAATACATCAAAGAGAACTTTTGGCAGTCAAAAAAAGGTTTGATCACATTTAATAACTAGTGAAAAACAGTTGTACTCCTAGTAAAGACTGACAGTACCACAGTTATGTGGTACATAAAAAAAGGGAAAGATTCACTTTTTCCCTCTGTCACCCAGCCATGGATCTTTGGGAAATTGCAAATTCCCTAGGTCTACACTACTTGCTCAGTACCTACTAGGAGAAAGAAATCAGCCACCCGAGCAGGAGCCTGCCAGAACCTCACAAGTGGCAGTTGCATTGGGAAGTTTTTCTCAGCAAGGCCAGAGAATGGGGTGTGCCAGAGAGAGACATTTTTCCACAAGAGAAAACTCTTAAGTTGCAAAAGTTTTGCTCAAGGGCAAAAACCAAGTCTGCTTGGAGGATTGATGCCTTCTATTTCCCTTGGACAGGTCTGTTCCTCTCTGTTTTCCCTCCAATACTAGAGTATTACTGAAAATAAGGGAGAAAGGCCCAAGGATCATTCTGGTAGCCCCAGATTGACCATTAGGGGATACCAGTGCTGCCTTGGTCAGTCTCAGCAAAAAGGAGTCATGGCTGCTGGCCCAATGAAGGGGACCTGTTGACACAACAAGGGCATTATCATATATACCTCAACATGAACATTCCCAGATTGATATATTGGATGATATTTTGATCCCTTGGATGGTGACATCCCTTGTCAGACAGGTTCTAGACATTCTAAAAGAAGCCAGGAGACCTAGTACAAGAAGATCTTACTCTGCCAAATGGAATAGATTTACTATGTGGTGCAGACAAAAGGGACAGAACCCTCTTCATTCTCTGGTTCCTCTGATCCTCTCATACTTATCAGAATTTTTTGACAAATGCTTTCTTATTATGCTATTAGGATTAAATCTGTCTGCCAAATCAGCTGCCTCTTGTTTCCCACCCAGTCATGAAACAGCTCCTGAGAGAGGGGTTATTCTCATTAGACTCCTGTGAAAAGCTCCTGCTCCTCTGTGGGATCTCACTTTCATTTTGGAGAAGCTCCTCCTCCTTTCAGGACAGCTACCTGCACAGACATCATGTTCTTGACCTGGAAGACGGCCTGTTTGCTAGTCATTACTTCAGCTAGAGAGTATCAAAGCTTCAGGCCCTTGTGTGTAGAACCTTTCTAATGTTCAACCCTTTGAGCCTCTCTTAGACCATTCCCACCTTTATGCCTTGGTTAGAGATATCCTTGAACCAGACCATCCACCTATCTACCTTCCTTCCTAAACCTAAAAATAAGGGAGGAAGAGTCCTCCACTCACTGGATGTACATAGATAACTGCATTACTACCTGGACGGAACAAAAAATGTCAGGAAATGTGACCATTCACAATCCCCTACCAATCTTTTCCAAGTCTAGAGCTGTGTTTGCCTCTGCACTTTTGCAGGGCATCCTATCCTCTCCATAAAATTTTCCATCTACTCTCTTACCAGCTTTAGGTGTCATCCTAAAAGTTAGGACTGCAGCAGTGAAACGCAAAGAACATAGTACCGTTTGTATAAACTTACCAAAAATGTAGATGTTTGAGTGTATTCACTGTTGCAGTATTCCTTTCCCTCTTACCCCAAAGGTTAGGGTGAGATTTCCTTCTTTAGAGCCAGGTTGTCCCCCCTCCTGTGTTTAGATTAGGCTAAAGGTCGCAGACTGTAGTATCCTAGGGCTAAAGCTCTTAACCTTGGGGACCAGCTAGGGGCTCCTTTCTATTGGGAGCAAGAAAGAACTGAAGTCCTGGTGCCGGCTAACTCGCTTTATACCCGATCACCTTGATGTCGGTCAAGGGATCCACTGGCTCCTGGAGGTGGAGGAAATTATCTGGTAGTCTGGCCAGCCTGGAGCTTCCACGGCAGTAAATCCTATCAGTTTGGACTGCAGCAGTGGATACGCTCCAACATTTTTTGTAATACAGTGATGGCTGGCAACTAAAGATAGACAAAGAGTTTCTGGTACAAAGTTGTGTCTAACATACCATCAAAGTTTTTCCTATGGTACAGATGCAAGTTGATGTGTCACTGTGAATTTAAACCCCTATTGTTATCCTTTAAATAGTATACAGAATCAAAAAGATAAGCAATATCTGATTCCACGAGCCACAGCCCATCAAAGAAACCTGAGCCACGTGTTCATAGCTTGCAAAAAATGTATTGTGAAGTACCCTGTGGGAATTGTTTATTTCTAGTTGTATTTAGCTGTTTGACCTGTGGAAAACAGATAACCTCCCAAAAACTTCTATTCTCATTGTTTTGTTTAGTGCCCAAGCATGATATGCCATAATGCCCATTTTGTGCTAGGTTTAACAATAGAGCCATTAAGTGTAAGGCTGAATCCCTCAGTCAGTACTTGCCATAGCACCTTTTGGTTACTAGGCCGTCTTCCAAAAGAAGCATAAGGAGAAACGTGTGAAGGGGAAGGGTGTGTGGGAAGATGACAAACTATCTTGACTGTCCACCATAGCTCTAAATTTTCAACACTCTAGTTGGATGTCTATTAAACCATAGTAGTCTTGCGTGTCCCTTTGGTGGCCTACATGACTGTCCCAGTCAGTCCTCACGAGACAACAGCAGACTGACTTCTGCTAAGTCTGAAACTCCTAAGCCTGCCTTGGCTTCCAGTGCCAGGGTCCTGGTGACCAAGAGCATTATTCCCCCTGTTATTGTTTGGTAGGTAATACCAGGGAACTGAGTCAAGGTCGTGGCCATCTGCTTGCAACCTCAGACCTCATTGTCCTCCGTCAAGCAGGTAGGTATACTTCAGCCAACACTGTCCAGATCTCCTGCCACCTCTGACCGGGTCTTTCCACAGGATCTGGTCATGGTGGTGCAAGACTTCACAGATTTCATGAAGTCTAGGTAATGCACCCTGGAAATAGGAACCTGTGGCAGCAACCTCCCTTGGAAGGGGGCATGTTCTGAATCTGTAAGTGAACAAACTAAAACTAAGGTAGGCGGGGATAGAAGACTGGGGACTCCAGAAAGACATCAAGACCTTTAGTGTAGGCCTCTAGATGGCCAGACATTCACAAAAATGTGGCTGTGATGGATGTAATACATCATGCAGTTCAGTTGCAAGAGGGTCCATCTCAGAGGCATGTCTGACTGAGGACAATGACTCCTGTCCAGACCATGCCATGTTAAAGCACATCTCCATAATGCCATGCTAGATGAGGAGTCTCATTTGAGCCCTCAGCTGAGAAGCATTCTAGAAACTGGACTAGTGAGGGAATGAGTGAATTCAGTAAAGGAATTCCACCTTTCCACAACTTTCCAGCTATATAAAAGAAACTACCATAGCAAGCACTGACCCATTTCCTCAAACAGGAACAAAACAAAAACTTCTGAAGGGGAGGCTTTGGTATCAGAAAGTGGAAACCTGGGGGGGGGGGGGGGTCTAAAGGACCAAGCACTTGGTAGTGAGCAGCTATGATTCTGTTTAGCACATTCTGAATCCTCTGATGTGTTCCTCTCTTGTGTATGACTTCAGCTCAGTCCAGTCATGCTGCCACCAGACCATTGGTTTTGTACTAAGCTGGACATGGCTTCTAACACCAGGGTTTTGGATACTGAGGGTTTGAGAGGTATTCTCTTGGTGTTAGGCTTGTATTACTTGTAAACAGAATTAAGGTCTCCGCCACCCACAGCCTTGTTGACCACCTCCAAGCACAAATTTCCCAAATCTAAAAGGCAAGTAGATTTGCCCTTGCCAACTCTGCCTGTTATCTACCTTCTCAACACAGGTCTCGCCACAGGATGTAGTCAGGCTAGCACAAAGTCTAGACATCCAACCCTAGAAAAGGGGATGAAGAGGAACTTTCCTACATCGAGCACTTTTCCCTTAGCAATATTTAGAATCTAACTATGGGCCACTTTGCCTTCAGCTTAGCCCCTGAGAACTTATCTTTTTGCATACCCTTAATAGGATGAAATAATCCTTTAATTGGGAGTCTTGGGAACTCTTCCAGGGCCAAGTTAAGTATAGAAGGCTACTGAGCCTCCCTGCTGCTGTACCCCTGGCTGTACCGAATGTCTGCAGAAGGCTTGGATGATGTGTTAGTAAACATATCCTTGCAGCTCCATTCCCTTCTGTTCTCTCTACCCCCACCCCCATCCCCCGGAAGCATGATCACTTCTATAGCGTGTTTGAGTTCCTTTAACATCTCTATAAGAACACAGTGGCTTACACAGCTGAGACATCTATGGAATCCTGCAGGCAATTATCTTGGCAGGCATCCAGGAACTCCTTGCCAAATGATGGAGAGAGTAGACTAATTGGTTTGGAAAAGAAAGCGTACACTTCAGCCACCATGGCCATTGAGAACTCTGAACGAACAGTTCAAAATGCTCAAATGTCTTGAGTCAGTGCAGGAATGAAAACAAAAAATGTCTGTGGGGATACAGGATAAGAGCCTTCAGAGGGACATCCAAGAATTGTGCAATGTAGGTCTCCAGGTGTGCAGACTTTCTCTTAAATGTGACTGTGATGCATTGAATGCATCATGCCTAACAGCTGCCATGTGGGTCCATACTGAGATGACCTTCCTGGCTGAGGACTCGACCACTGTCAGACCTGTAAAAATAGAACTTTTAGATGTAGCCCTGGACATGCACATGACCTTTTGATCCCTATCAGAAAAGGTGTTTGAGAGACTAAACAAAGAGGCGTAATAGATATCTGTTAAAGAATTCTTTTCTGTATTCCCAGGGGGAAAAGGCCCAGGTGTCAGAGTAACTGGTAAATGAACTATCATTTCAAATCTGGAGGTCTAATGATCTAGCCTCAACCCCCAAAACCCACCTTACCTTAATCCCATTCCTACTCCCATCTTGGAAGGAAGACTTGCTTCCTCCTTCAAACATTGAAAACTGATTACCCAAGACAAGTGGACACTGCAGATAATTGAAAAGGGTTTCTCTTTTCAGTTTTGAAAAGTCCCTTCCCCTCTAGGCATTCCCACCCCATTTCATCTCTCAAGCCTGTTACATCAGGGATCCATCCAAACTGTCCCTGCAAGGAGAGGCAGGCATATAATTCTACTTGCACCCCTTCCTAGCCCAGAGGAAATGGTAATGTGAAGACCCCTTCTAGACCTTTCAAGTCTCAACAATTTCCTGGTAGTAACAAAATTCAAAATGTTGAGACTCTAGAAATTTTTGCTCCTAATTTTCCCAGGGAGATTCATCCATTTCCAGACAAAGGAATTACATCACCAATTTGTGTGCCTTCCCATATGGATTGTATGTCACTGCCTTTTGCAGAACAAAAGGGATCAGTAGTTACACATACATGGACAAGTGCCTGATTTAGTGTACATAATCAACAAATGAATCTTTGTCTGCCATGCAAATCAGCATGGATTCCTATTAGAAGGTAGGACTCTCATGCAATATCCATATGTCTCAACTTGCATCCAGCACCAGGACTACCTCGTCAAAAAGTTTTGTTCTTCTCACAGTACCTCATGAACCTATGTAGCAAACAGACCATTACTGCAAAGGAATTTTGAAGGGCCTTTGGGTACATGACTTCTTGCATCCTAATGGTCCCATTGTCAAATTTGCACATATGGAAACTACAGTGATTCCTGAAAAATGCAGACCCCAGCACCAGCAGATGTTCTTTGTGTTTCACTGTTGCAGTCATCACACTTGGGTTATCCTGCCAGGGGTAGCCCTCAGTCGGCCCGAATACCAGAGGCTTAGTATTTCTGTGTCGGTTGCTGTTGTTTCAGGACTGATGTCAGGTAGTCAAGTGGTATAAAATCAGGCAGCCGACGCCATTACATCAGTCTTTCTTGCCGAGGAGCCCGAAGCAGAAGCAGTTCGCACGAGTGCCGGCCGGCTGCTACCTGAGTTTTCGTTTCCAAATTGAAGTTGTCTTCTAAAGCTAAGTACCCCATTGGGGATCCTTTTTTCTTGCTCTAACTGATGTCAGAAAAAAAGTCTCTCCTGTAGAAGCAAATACCACACCGAGACTGCCATTCTTACTGGGTCACCTGTTTAGGCCCAGACCACAATGTCCCTCGCTGTCACTTTGTTCAATGCCAGAACTATGTCGTCGTTCTCTTATTGTGGCTAGATATTTTTGCTCTCAGTCCTCTAATTCCGATATGGGTTCAGTAAGCCATCCGACTACCGATCTTCCGAAAAAAAACGTAAGGGTAAAGACCAACTGCACAGGTGCAAAACTGCCGACAACATTTCCGTTAAGCTAGTCCGACAGTTCTCCGGTCCTCAGTGAGGTGCTTTCGTAGCCCCTGATGCCCGCTTCTGTGGATTCGCAGGCTGCTACCAAGACCTTTTCAGAATCAGGTATGTCGTGAGACTCTTCTTCGACTAAGGATCCAGAGCCGTTTAGCAGGCCCAGGCTTCCGAGGAAGTTCTTCGCACTACTGATACTCGACACAAACTGACGACGTCTTTTGCGTCTTCATTTCTTTCTAAAACTACCAAGTTTCAAAGACCCAGGGTATGAACTATGCCCAAAAGATGACCCAAGCTCAGGCACCTGCTTCCATGCCTCAGTTTCTAATGCTTAAAATGACAGAAGACCTTATCATGCTTATTAGGGGAAGCCAGGCTTACCCCTTCCAAAAGCAACTTATCCCCAGTATTTTTATCTGAACAGGAGTCTGACTCTGATGCTTCTGAATATGAAGACATGCAAACCCCTCTCTGCTTATGAGGATTCTGATACAGAGGAATCCTTTTTCCTTCTGCCTCTCCACCCAAGGATTTTTCATTTGGTGAAACTCCACATACTTTAAGGGAGCATTTCCAATGGGAATGTCAGGTCTGTCCTCAAGTCAAAAGAGACTCTGGGAATTCTTAGATTTACCACAGCACAGACCTTTAGCCATTCCTCCTGTCCTGGATGTTGTGGATGACGTTTTTCTTGAATCCAGTTTGGTACCCAGAAAAGAGGGCACCTGGCACCCTATCCTCGATCTATCCATTCTAAACAGCTTTCTGGTGGTACCAAAATTCAGAATGCTCACCCTCCAGCAGCTTCTTCCTGTGTTTTCCAAGGATGCTTGGTTAGCCACCCTAGACCTAAAAGGCCTACCTACACATCTCAATCAGGGAATCTTGCAGGAAATATCTACTTTTCAGGACAGGATCTATGCACTTTCAGTTCTCTGCGCTTCCCTTTGGCTTATCCACTGCTCCCAGAGTTTTCACAAAATGCCTGGTTCCAGCCATTGCTTTTTGCAGACAAAGAAATATTGAAATTTACCCCTACTTAGATTGATTGCCTGATTCAGGCAGACAGTCAGGAAAAGCTGTTACAGCACCTGACCTTTGTAAAGGACCTTACTGACCTCCCTGGGGTATACTGTCAACGAAAAGAAGTCAAAACTAGTCCTCGCGCAAAAAATTGTCTTCTGGGAGCAAGCCTGGACACAGCATCCCAGATGGCATTCCTTACTTCAGAAAAACAAGCCTACCTGACAGGCTACTTCTCTCAACTAGCCACCAGAACCCAGCCATCTGCAAGGAAAATCCTGCAAGCTCTAGGGTTCATGGCCTCCTGCATTCTACTCATTCCGTATGCCAGACTGCATATGAGGAAACTACAATGGTACCTAAAAAGCCTTTGGTGTCAACACTCTCAAGACCTGGAAACTATCATACCAATGATACCCTGTCTAAGGAAAGATTTTCTTTGGTGGGCAGCAGCATGCAACCACAACAAGGGACTTCCCTTCTCCCCCCACACCTCTCAGACCCTCACCACAGATGCATCATGCATCAGACTATGCCTGGGGTGCACACCTGGATGGCAGGTGCATTCAGGGCCATTGGAACACAAATCAAATACATCTGCACATCAGCCAAAAAGAGAACTCGCTGTTCAGCACACCCTGACAGCTTTCAGACCCCTACTCTTCCCCGGGGCCTCTACTGATCAAAACAGACAACACCACAGTGATGTGGTATATCATCAAGCAGGGAGGGACTCACTCTTATCCTCACTGCAGGCTTGCCATGACCCTTTGGCACACAGCCTCAGCCATGTAAATACACCTGCTAGTACAATTCCTGCCAGGCTCCCTAAACTCTCTGGCAGACAACTTAAGCAGAAACCTGCTAGACCCATATGAGTGGCAGCTAGACCACAGAACCTTCACCCTTGTAACCCAGAAATGGGGCACCCTGAAGGTGGACCTCTTTGCCTCCTACTCCAATCATCAGCTCAGAAATTCTGCACCAGTGAACCTCACAGCAAGGCCTGGAAAGTGGATGCTCTATCCTGCCAATGGGTAAACCTCTCAGTGTGTGCATTTCCCCCTCTACCTCTCATTTCAAGGGTATTGCTCAAAATAAAGTAGGAAAAACCAGGGGCAGTCCTTATTGCCCCAAACTGGCCACGCCAGCATTGGTACCCACTACTGCGCAGCGTGTCACCCCTGCCACCATGGTACCTATCTCCGATCCCAACACTCCTGACCCAGAAGAATGGAGATTTCATGTATCCCCAATTGCAGACCCTCAACCTGGCAGCCTGGTTTATTCCCTGGCCTCTCTTCAAGCTGACAGCTTAAGCAAACCAGTCCCAGATGTTATATGTGAGGCCAGATGCCCCAGCACTAGAAAATCCTATGCTGACAAGTGAAAAAGGTTTTGCATTTTGGATCCAGGCTAAGGGAGCCAAAACAGCACAGCACTCCCTACCTGTCATCCTGGATTATCTAGCAGACCTACTACACTGGGGTCTGTCTTCCATTAAAATTCATGCCTCTGCCATCTCTGCTCATTACAGCACAGAGCCACCTCTTCTCACACCCTCTCATCAAAAAGTTCCTAAGAGGGCCTAACAATTTAAGGCCACCCAGAAGAGCTCATAGCCCAGCTTAGGACCATAACCCTTTGAACCTGCAACTTCATCAGAGTTAAAATTCCTGTCTTGAAAAACAGCCGTGCTTCTAGCCATCACTTCAGCTAGAAGAGTTTCAGAGCTACAAGCACTCATGGCTGTAGAGCCCTTCATCATTTTCCATGCTGATATGGTCTCCCTCAGGACTAACCCATCCTTCATGCCTAAAGTGGTGTCCAGTGTGGCTATCAACAAATCCATTAATTTGCCCACGTTTTTCCCTAACCCACAAAACAAGGAAGGATTCTGCACTCTCTAGGTGTGCACAGACAGCTCAGATTCTATCTGGGTAGGACTAAATCTTTTAGAAAAACTGACCAATTGCTAGTCAGTTTCACAGCAGGGGCAGAGGGCAAGGCCATATCCAAACAAACCATCTCCAACTGGATAGCACACTGTATCCATTTCTGTTACAAACACCACAGGAAACTGACCCATAAGGTGGTCAGGACACATTCCACAAAGGCAACCTCCCCCTCTGCAGCTTTTCTCAGAGGGGTCCCTACCCAGGGACATCCTGGAGGCTGTAACATGGAGCTCTGTTCATATCTTCACCAAGCATTGCCATCTGCGTATCTTCTCCAAATCCAGGGCAGGCTTTGCAACTGGAGTCTTGCAGGGCTTCCTAGCCAGCCCCAACTCTTCTTGACTGCCTCCACCCTTTAGTTCAGCTTTGGGAAGCAACCCAAGTGTGATGACTGCAACAGTGAAACATGAAGAACATAGTACAGTTGTGTATACTTACCATAAATGTAGATGCTCGAGTGTATTCACTGTTGCAGTCCTGGTTTCCCACCCTCCATCCCTGTTTTCTCTCTCTCTCTCCCCCCTCACCCCTTACAGGATTCTTTGGTATTTTCTTTGTACTGGTGGTGGTGTTTCACCATAACCTAGCTCCCTATTTGGGGGCTCCTGACATTTGGGGCAAGAAAACCTAATGTAATGGCGTCGTCTGCCTGATTTTATACCACTGATGACCTGACGTCAGACCTGGAGTGACCGCAACCAATGCAGAAATACTAAGCTCTGGTATTTGGGCCAACTGAGGGATACCTTTGGCAAGATAACCCAAGTGTGATGACTGCAACAGTGAATACATTCTAACATCTACATTTATGGTAAGTGTGCACAACTGTACTTTCTTCCTCCTCTTCCTCCTCCTCCTCCCCCTACTCACACTCAGCAAAGGGAAAATTTATGATGTTCACCCTTAGTCATGGACTTCCTCACCCAGAACAAGGAGTCATCCACCCCAATCTGAAAACACTCAAACTGACAGCTTGGGTGGTTGGTTACTGTTTCCCTCAGACAATCTGAGGACATATCAGTACTAACAAATACAAGAAAATGGAGTACCAGGAAATCATATGTGGCAAAATGGGAGAAGGATTTCTGTCTAGTGCAAGGCTAATGGTATTCTACTCACCCAAGCTACATTGGAATAGGTACCAGAATACCTCTCTGTCCTCTACAAAGAAGGACCATCTTATTCTAAGCTAAGAGTTCATGCTTTAGCTGTATATGCCTGCCTTCCCATGTCCATTCTGGCATATGCTCACCCCCCCCATATCAAATGATTCTTAAAAGGGGTCCTGTATCATAGGACACCCAAACATGAACCTGAATCCTCCTGATTTATGTGCTGTAAAAACTAACGCTGCCGGCCTGTGAGCCAGTGGCCTCTGCACCTCTCAGGTTGCTTAAGCTGAAAACATCTGTGTTGCTGGCACTCCCCTCTGCCAGGTGTATTTCTGAGCTACAAGCCCTGATGTGCAAAGAGCCCTTCTTATTTTTCAAGGTAGCTCTATCCCTGTGGAAAATAAGATCCTCCTCCTTGCCCAAGATGGTGTCGAGGTCTCCTTAAAGCAAGTTCTCCCATCTCCCAATATTTTTTCCTAATCTACAGAATAAGTGGTAAAGCATACTTCACTGTTTGGATGCACACAGACAGCTAAGACTCTGCTTACACAGTACAACATACCCTCCCATATTTGGTGGCTTTTACAGAAGCTAAATAAGGAACACCAGTATGAAAAATACCATTTCAAAATGGATTGCTAAATGTATTATCTTTTGTTACTCAACATTGTAAACAGATTTCTGAGAGAGTCAAAACCCACTGAACAAGAACAAAAGCCACCACCATGGTATTTTTGAAGGGGACCCTTACCGATACCATTCTAGAAGCAGCTGCTTGGTCCTCTGTCCACACCTCCACCAAACTTTACTGTCTTGTTGCTATATACAGTCCTAGCATCAGGTTTGCCTCCGTCATCCTGCAGAGCCTGCTTCCCCATGGCCAGAACTCTGTCCAATCTCTCCAATAAAGAAGCTTTGGGAATCTTCACAAGACTTAGTGCTGTATGATGAACATAATGCAGTCGTGTACATAACTTACCATAATTGTAGATGTTCGAGTAGATCAGTGTTGCAGTACCCCTCTTCTGCTCTGGAGTTGGGGGCGTGTATTGTACCGATTCATTGTCCCACTCACTCCCTGCTCCTTTAGCTAAGGTATCCCAATTGTTGGCAGGGTGAGTGAAGCAGGTCGTGTTCCACCTGAGGAGCATCAGACTTCCATACCATGGACAAAGACCAAAATGTGGCACTGGCTGAGAACTTTATAGCACTAATGTCAAATGAAATGGACATCTACCAGCTGGAGGATGGTGAAAACATCTGGTATTCTGACCATCCAGAAGCTTCTGCTTGGCAGTGAGTCCCAAGATTTAGTACTGCAACATTGGTCTGATTTCTTTGGATTTGTAAGTTGTGTTGTTGATCAAAATAATTATCAGTACATGTTCAATTAAATAAAGTAAATGGGTATTAAAACCAGGGGTGTGTATTTGTTTTAACCAACCAATACTCTGGTACGTTGATACCTACTTAATTGGGGGTGTTTGTATATAGTGGGAAAGGAAAGAGTTTAACAGTTCTGAAAACAGTGAGTGGCCCCATGGCACAGCGAGATAAAGCCTTTACTTTACCCCAGACGACCCTTGTTTGATTAGCTGCACAGTTGCTGGAATGGTTGCAAGGGAATGAGAGCAAGCAGCAAATGTTGGCTTGCCTATCCTTGGGGGGGGGGGGGTTGCAATTTAGGCTCATTGTAGTAAGCCAATTACAAGCCTGGCAAGCTCCACACTGCATACACAATGACCTACTTATTTGGGAGGGTGCACATAGGCAGAAGAGTGCATGCATCTCCCAAAGACAGCAGTTGTGGGGTTAGCAAGGCTTTTATCGGGGCAGGAGTTTAGGGAACTCTCCCTTACAGCAGTATGATGCAGCATCAGCATTCTCAGCTGCATGAGATATGTGGGTCAGGTTGAGCCCTCCGTTAGGTTAAGCCATAGCTGGCAGACCCCGTGAATAAGGAGTGGTGCTGATTTCAGCTTATTAGCTGCAGGGAGTAGAAAACATTTATGAAAATGGGATGTACACAAACCTCAACCATATCCGTTCGTTCAGTGTGTTTAGTGGGATGATTCCTGTTTCTACTGATAATCTGCTGTTTAAATTTTGGGCTTGGCATTCAAATCCATCTTGTAATAAAAATATATCATCCTCCATATGGGATAATGCTTCTCTCTTGTAATACTCTGTGTTCAGTACAACTTCTTATTGTAACCAACCCATGCTGTTGTCCCTTATACTGTGTACTTACATTATTGATTCATTGTGTTTTTTTTTTTTTTTTTTTATTTCCCCACACATTTTGTTTGTATTCGTAATACTTCTTGTTGACTTGCTTGGCTACTGTCCTTTATTATTTGTCCAGGCTGAAGCTGAAACATGTCCATTTGGTCGGTGTTCCACCCTGGTAACCAACTTGAATGAATGAATAAATACCTCTCAGCCTTTATATCACATTAGTAACGTTTTGATTTGTTCTTCAAATCCCTAAAATTGTTTCCTCTGATTTCAAATCATCACTTTTTTTTTTGTAAATGTCTCTCTTCCCAAAATGCAGGTCTCTTAAGAATTTTTTTTTCCAAAAGGAATGACACAGTGATTGTGGTGTAGATGAAATTTAGAATTTCTAAATTTAAAGTGTTCATAACATAACTGCCATCTGATGTATCCCTATAATTTTTAAAGAACAATTTAATGCTGAACTTTCTGCATTTTCCCAACTTGTGTCTTTAACATGCCTTTCCCAGCGAATGATTCTTTGTTTGTACTTTGAATCATGATCCGAAAACATGGCTGACAGTTGTATAAAACTGTTTAAGGCATAAAAAGTACAGTTATGCTATTTCTCAAATACATAGTAAATATTTACATCATTCCATGCTGTTTCATTTTTCACCTGTCTGCTTTTATATTTTTTGTTGCTCTGTTTTAGCTTACTAATGACACAAACCTTTTTATGTTCCTTAGTTTATTTATTTATTTATTTTATTTATTTATTTAAATTTGTTGACTGGGAGTGTCCGACTGGACGTAGGTCCATTTTCAGCGGAGGCCCGGGGAGAAAAGCTCCACAGTAAAATAAACAGACAGTAGTTACATTGGATTATTAGTTCTCCTGTAGATGATCTTTTTGAAGTGTAGCAGGCATTCTTGTGAAGGCTGGAAGCGGCCAGATAGAAACCCTAAGCAATTCCTGTGGTTTATAGTTTGCTGTTTTTACCCACTGTGACACAGCAGTGGTAACATGGCAGTGCTGTTGAGGTAGGGAGGGAGAGGCACAGCACAGAAAGGGCCCTGTAGTAAACTGCTGTTAGCCTTACTTGGTCCTTATGTCTTCACACCATTTAGACTTTCAGCCATTGGATCATCTGAGGTGTCGGAAAAGCTGCTCTCTTTTCACTGCTTTTGCAACTTTTTTTTTCCATCCATTCCTGGAAGATGTTATTGGCATGCATGACTTAAGTTGTGGTGGTTGTTTCAGTAGTAGCATAATGACTAAAGTCTTAACCTCACTGACACAAGGTGTGTTTGATTCTGACCTCCAGTCATTGGCTAGGCTTGTAATAGTCTGCAGACTAAAAGCCTAGTATTTACCTATGAAAAAAGTCATACAGTAATGTAAAAATATTTCATGGTAACGATAACATTTGTAAGTGCTTCAGTCACCACCCCTTGGGTTTGATTGGATTTGTCCAAGATGTATAAAGTGTAAATTATTTTAAAATCAATTTGTTATATGATGCGATATCTAAGTGTATAGGGCGTGCAGCAGACTTGCACTAGGTAAGACAGCAAGGCGCTCTGGTGTTAATCCCTAGACAATTTTGTTTAAGCAGCTGTATCAGTTTATTCAAAACTAAGTAAAAACATGGAGTGAAAAGAAATAGTGGTTAGGAAAAGTTATGCTCAAAATTGCTGTGATTTAATTTATAAACTAAATGTTCAGAGAATCGTTTGTACTCTGTATTTTATTTTTTTGCCTTGTACAGAAAAACCTCAGTTAACCAGAACCCATGGGGATTGGTAGATGCAGGATGTTGCTTGAGAGTTACAAATCTTGGGCTATTTTGCAGTGAACAGAAGAGGCTCTGATTGGCTATTTTTTTTTTGATTGGTTTGTATACTGGCATACGAGCCAGTAAAAAGTTGCAAAGCAGAGCCACTTCTACTCATGTGAAACAGCAGGCAGTTCTGCATGAAATACCTTTTGGGGGGGGGGGGGTCTTCACTTAAGTCCCTGGATTTTGCTGCTTGCTTGGGGAGTACTGGTTGCTTTAGTTCCAGTTAATGGCGAGTCTACTGTGTAAGAAATTTTTCATCATTGTAGAAACCTCGTGCTGCTGCAACCTGGCCTCCTTTCATACAGGTTTCTCCGTCCCTTTACCTTAAGGCCTTCTGTCTGTCTTTCCTCATTTATATAAGTTTGTCTCTTCCGTGTATTGTAATGGGCCCAAAGTACTGCACTGTTTGTATTTGTTGTCTATAATGGGATAGATGGGTAAATTGGCTTGCTCGTAGTGTAACAGAGGATCAAGAAAACTTGCTGTTTGCATTGTAGAGACTAGTCCAAAAACTGTTTGCTGTTACCTGATGCCATGTGACCTGCCAACCACCTGGCTGATGGCCTCTGGGCAGCCACTAGAGAGGGGTGAATTGTAGATTAAGGAAGTAGCCAGAAGCATGATAAGCTGACATAGTCGGCCAGTTCTGTAATGCATAAGTGTTCCTTGTAGACAAAAAAAAAATCGGTACTGCGGTGGTGGTGCTGCGGTAGCATTGTCACCTTACAGTAAGACACTGTCCTGTTCGATTCTCAGCTAAAGCATGTTCTGTGTGGAGACGTGCGTGAATGGGCGTACCTTCGTTGAAGGTTGTGCGTCAGGGCTGGCAGCTCGGCACGTAAAAATCTACTGCCAATCATTAGCGGACCGGAGTTCCGCTGTGGCGACCCCTAACCGGGAAAGAACCCAAAGACGCAACAACATTAACACAGAGCAGTCTTGTACCTCAAGACCACCCTTGACAGGCTAGTCACTTATGAAGAAAAGGAGACTGCTATAGGATGTGGGTTGAGGATGAAGGAGTCTCACTATCCAGTCCATTAGTATGCAAACTAGGTTGCTTTAGGGGACTTGGGAGACCTTTGTCTATCTGACCTTGGGATTGTTGAGTGTGACTATCCAAAAAGGGCTGGAGGTAGAGACAGCTAGCAAAATAGTAGACCAGGAGGCAGAGATACTAATGATAGCAGGCTGGGTAGAATAGTCATAGAGCTCTAGACAGCTGAGTGGCCAGATAAAGTAGTAACTGGAGTCTGATTTCTGTGAAGCAGGTAGAATATTTGAGATAAGTGGATGTGTATCTGGTAATGGTCAAGGGGAAGCATACTGCTGCCACAGAGATTTTCTCCGCAGCATATAGCAGTAGTAATCTAACAAAAGGTCCTCTTTCAGCAAGAGTCTCAAACTGCTTTTGCATTTTTATGCATATTTTCTTTACTTGGAGTGGTAGGCAGTGGCTTTTGAAGGATCAGGCAGGAGAGCTTCCTGAATTTGGCTTCTGCATGTTGGGTTTTACACCTGCTGCAAGCCAGGGCTAAATGACTTGTGTCAGCTAGTCATGAGTCCTAGTACAGTAAACTCTCAGTTAACCAGAATTCAAGCAACCAGAAAAAATTCGAAGAAATACATTACAGTATGAACAGTTCAGTCTTTCATGTGTTGCACTGTTTTCCCCACCACAGAAACATACCTTTACGTTTTTAGAGTTTGAGTCTTAAAAAGTAAGATGCATATAAATTCCCTGTCTCCCCAACCTGAGAGCACATCAGACTACTAAAATGTCAACACTCGCTCCATACTCGTCAGTTTGCATCAGACTGCACATTCTCTGTCCGATCACTCACTCACTCACTCACTCTTTTCAGCTTTCATACATGCACTCACTCTTTCTCTCTCCAATCTCTCACATACACTCTCTTCAGCTTTCGTACATCTGTCCGATCTCTCACACAGTTATTTCTGCTTTCATGCATGCATTCACTCTCTCTCTCTATTCAGTTAATTCAATTCCAATCCACTCAGCGTGCCACTGAAAACCATTCTGCAATAGCATGCTTTCTAGAGGAAATTTAAGTTTAAAATATCATTATTCCAGCCAGGCTTTTAACTACTGTATTTTAATATTAAAGTCAAATCAATAAGTGTTTATTGTATAGTATAGTATAGGGTACAGTATTTGTCAAGTCTGTTTTTAATAGTAATTCTCAAGTGACCAGAAACTACACTTATCCAGCATCTACCAATCCCCATGGGTGCCGGTTAACTGAGAGTTTACTGCTATCAGTCTGTGTTTTTTTTTTTTTTTTGTATTAAAACAGAATGGGACTCTAACCTTGCTGTAGTATACAAGCAACAGTGTCTGTCTTGAAATGGTCTTAATAATGAAGAGGTTAATTACCCTTGGAAGTAAGACTCCGTGAATCATGCATAGGAAATTAATTCCAACAAAACATTTATTTATTTATTCGACATTTGTTAACCGGGTTGGTCCATCTGAACCAAGGGCCCATTTTCAGTGGAGACCCAAGGAGAAAATCTCCACACAATATACAGACATGCAAAAGACATACAGTAACTGTTTAAGTACAATCCCATAACATGAGGAGATGAGCTCCAGTCTATAGCACCGAAACTCAGTAATCCGATGAAAATTCCATTACAAAAGTATACGGTGTAAAAGATGTACACTCAGTTGTTTAACTGAAGAGACGTAGCATTGGAATAAGTTCCATCCTTTTGATGCAAGAGGTTGAAATCCCTGAATTATATATCTGAGAATAAATGAAATGGGAGGAGATGATTCTAGTAGAATAGAAGAGGAGCAAGTGCAAAAGAGGGGATGCAGAGACAGTAGTGATGTTATGGGGGGGCATGGCGTAGGTAGGACCAAGTCTTTTGGCGATGGTGTTTTGATTCTCTTGGGGGCATGGCGTAGGTAGGACCAAGTCTTTTGGCGATGGTGTTTTGATTCTCTTGGGGGCATGGCGTAGGTAGGACCAAGTCTTTTGGCGATGGTGTTTTGATTCTCTTTTAAACTGGTGTTTTTGGGGCGATATTTCTTATTGAGGGGGAAGTATGTTTCAGGGCCTGAGATACTGAGAACTTGGACTTTCCAATGTTCTTTTTGGGTGTGTAGATGTCAAGAAGGTGTTTGCCAGTTGTGCAGAGGTGTTGGAGGGGGGGTGTAGAAAGATACTAGGTTGGAGAGGGAGGGGCAGGAAGAGGGATTGTAGAGAACAGAATGTGTGATATGTAATTGAAGTAGGAGATGAGAGAATTCAGGCCATTGAAGTTTCTTTAGGGTGAGACCGTGATGAGAACTGTGAGGAAGATTAGTGGCAAATCTGGCTATTTTAGTGTATGTTTGGTCAAGTTTGGTCAGTAGAGTAGATTGAATGTTAGTAAAGATAGGGGCAACGTAAAGAAGACAAGGTAAGAGGAGTGACTGAGCCAGAGAAAGTCTAGAGGCTGGTGTAAGGAATTTTCGATTTCTGTAAAGTAGTCCAAGTTTCTGGTGTTTTTTTTTTTTTTTTTTTTCTTTAATGCATTGTTGGATGTGTAGGTCAAATTTTAGTTTGTCTCTTATGGTGCCAAGTAGTTTGGTATGAGGTTCAGCTTTAATGATGGTATTGTTGAGAGAGGTGATGGCAAAGGGGGATTTGTGTTGTGCCAGTGTTCTAGGAAAGAAGAGAAGTTTTATTTATTTATTTTTTTAGGATTTAGTACTAGCTGATTATCTGAGAGCCATGTTTCGACAGATGAGAAAGTGATCTGTGTTAGTGTTGAGAGTTAGCAAGCAGAATGTATTTTATTAGTGAAAATATTGAACAAGAGGGGGTGCAGGATTGATCCTTGAACTCCTGTGTTGACAGGAAGGAAGGGGAGAAAACAGTTTGCCAGCGAACAGATTGTTGCCTATTGGAGAGGTAGCTGGAGAACCAGTTTACTGAGGAGCTAGAGAGATTGAGGTCTGAGAGTTTATTTGGAAGTTTAGAGTGAGAGACCATGTCAAAAGTCTTAGAGAGACTGAGGAATAAGCAGGAGATCAGCATGTCACAGGCCTCTGCTACTGTTTGGGTGAAAGAAAGTGTAGTGGATGTACTGTGGTGGGGCCTGAAACCATGCTGGGTGGAAGTTAACATGTTATTGTCAAGCAGGTGTTTGAGTAACTGGGTATGTATGCATTTCTCAAGAATTTTGGAGATAGGGGACAGGATGGCATTGGGCCTGGTTTCAGGTAAAGCTTGTAAAGGAAACTGCAAAATAAGCTGTGATGGAGTTGGAAAATGCTTAAAGCGTACAGAGAATGAGAAATATTGTTTTTGTGGCTGTCTGCAGTGTAGAAGGGCTCTCTGGGCATGGGGGTGGGTTAGATAGAGTTTGGAGGGCAGAGAAAAGTTAAGACAAAGAGGAGAGAGAAAACTGAAGAGAGGATAAAAATGGGAAGAAAGTTACCAGGTAAGGAGGTACATGGTTGAATAGAAAGGTTAGGGCTGAGGCTAGGAAAAAAAGTAATATAAAGGAGAACACTGTTGGAAAGACAGATGTGTGTCATTGTGGTAATTTTCTTACTGGTGAGAGAGGCAAGGTTGAGTCTGGGGGGTTGGGATAGTAAAGCAGCAGGATGGAGAGGTGGCAGGTGATGTATGGGTTGGAGAAAGTTACAGACAAGTAAGATAATTAAACCTGTTCCATTCCATGTACTAAGTTTTCGGTTATTTCAGGCACCCACTGGGAGGGATAGTGAGCTTTCACTTGGTGTGCCCTTGGCTTGTGGTTTGGACTCTCAGGGACTGCCGACCAGAAGTAATAATTAATTGTTGTACTACCTGAATAAAATGGGTAGAAGAAAATATAATTAGTGGAGAACAGATATATGTACTGGTAATATATCTAAGACAGATAAAACTGGAAACAGTGGGAGGGTGGATAGTAAACTGATAGAAAAAGAGGAATAAATAAAATATATTAGTAGAGGAGGGTATGTTGAGGCGGAAGGAGGTGTAGTAGAAGAGATGGGAGAGAGGTGAGGTGTAGACAGAAGTACGAAGTGGAAGAATGATATGTTAAATCTACTCGCCGCTCATCAGGCCCATAATTGAGTACAATGCCCCATTTGGGATGTACCTTACCCGACACCTGCAACAGCTGGAGCAACCTCAAAAATACCTCACCAAGAGGATCGTGGGCCTCAAACAGATGCCCTATGCAGCTCGACTAAAGAAACTCCAGCTCTACTCAGTTGCTTACCGCCTACTCAGAGGCGATCTCTTCTTGACGTACAAGACCGTGTCTATCCCGGAATTGTTGGACATGCTCCACCTCAAGAAAATCAAATCCATTAGAGCTACACGCCCCAGGGATTTAAACCTTAGCACAACAATAAATAGGACATGCTGGAGGGATAGATTCATATCCCAAAGGCTTCCCTCGCTCTGGAATAGAATCCCAGTCCATGTTAGGTAGAGCCCCTCGCTGATCCTCTTCAAGAGAAATCTTGATGAGTGGATGGGAAATTGTAAATTTACTCCTGGGATCACTTCTATGGCCCTGCTGGACAGAAGCTCAGGAATCTAGTCTAAAAGGGAGGCGAAAGCCAACACATTCTGGCTAGGCTTATAAATGCCGTAGGGCAGATAGCCTAGTACCTACCTATGAACCTATAATGAGAGGGAGTAATAGGCAAGGCTAAAAGGAGGGAAAAATAATGGGATGACAGAAGATGAGGAAAAAATGAAAATTTAAGTCAGATATCAGTCACCATGTATTAGTCAAGCTATTAAAACTCACAGTGCACAGAAAGTAATATAATTTACATCTTTAGTTAGACTTCTGTACCTGCCTGTTGATGAACTTCTTCCAGTGGACAAAGAGTGCATTTCTTTTGTTAATCATTGACATTTCTTGATGACTATTGCCTTATTGTTTTATAAGATACATTTATTTTAATTTGGCACATTGTCATGTTTGTTTTGCTTGAATAGAGTCTAATGAAACAATTTCTGAGCGGTTTGGACTTCCTGCATTCCAATTGTGTGGTTCATCGTGACCTCAAGCCTGAAAATATTCTCGTCACAAGTCGGGGGCAGGTCAAGTTGGCTGACTTTGGGCTTGCACGGATTTACAGTTGTCAGATGGCTCTTACCCCAGTGGTGAGTACTAGTGTTTGTCTGGAAAGAAGTCATGTCAACTTTTTAAAAGGTGTTTGCTTTGTAGATGATTTTGTAGAGTGTTTGCACTTGTAGCTTATTTCACTTACTGTATTAAAGAAATTTTTGTCTTTTCTTGTTTTTTTTTTCAGTATATTCATATTTGTCTGTTGTACTATTCTTTTGCAAAACATCTTGGTTCTGTGATGGCTGCACATTTCTGTTCAGTATTTTTTCTCACTTTTGAATGACTGCTTTTTCCCTGTTGGTGTTTAAAACACCCTTTGACTGCTGATCACCCCTTTTACATTTGACTATAGCACAGCCATTCACTTGCAATGTGTGCTTCCCAGAAGTACTTGGGCAAGAGCCATCAGTCAGGCAGCCATGAGGGTTCTGTGCACACTTACTGGAATCCCACGTGGTCCTAACCACCACCTCTTGGTGGTGGGAAGAGTGATTTATCTCACCATGGGGACCCTACAGTGCCTTTCATGTGTTGTATGTTTCTGTGCAGTCATGATTAAGGCCACCACCAAATGATGTATAAATGAGCTTTATATTCCTCCTGGCAATACATTTCCATCCCCACCCCTCCTCTGGGACTACATGGTAGTGCAAAGCAATCTCTCTTCCCCACCATAATGGGCTCTCCTATCTTAGCTATCCCAGCTCCATTAAGCACCCAAAACGATAATTGGATTTTTACTGCCTGGCTTGTAGTCTGGGCTTTATCCCTGTATGCTATGAGAGCTTTAGGGGGCTTGGGGGACTTTTGTATATGCTACCAGTGCTGGCTGAATATTAGTTGATTTTTCATATACTCTAAGCCCAGAAAACAGTATTGAGACTTGTAGGGTCTGTCAAAGATTTATGCTGAACATCCATAGGAGAAGGAAGCATTCTGTGCAGATGTACTTAAATCATAAAAGAGCTTATGCTGTTACATGTACAGTCATGGCCTCTTCCAGTTCAACCCCAACCTTGGAAGTCTTATCTGAGAAGCAGATAGAAAAATGACAGAAGGAGAAGGCAGTTAGGGATCCAGGTGATACAAAGATGGCATCCAAAGTCCCTGTGTAGCTCAAGGACAAGGGCCATAGTGTGGTGCTTTCACAGCCCTTAACTCTCATATGTCATGAATTTGGCCTCTGTTGAAGCTTTGGAGTCTGTCATACCTGTGGATCAAGACACTTCCCACTAAGTTGCGATCTGTTGCATGTAGTTTGGAACAAATCTCCACCCTCAGACCCCCTGTAGCTGAAGCACTGTATATTGTTTCAGAACGTGCAAATGGTGTACCTGTTGTTTTAATCAGAGAAGATGGCCAGAGTTGGTGAGTGGAAGTTTGGGAATCCAGTGTCCGTCTCTGTCCTCCAAGGTGACAACCCCAATTAAGAAGTCTCAAACATAGGGTATCCATACTCCGTTCCCTGCAGCTGCTTGGGTTTTGGGCAATGGAAAGGTCTCTGTCCATCCTACCTCCTTCACTCCCAGGCTATTCTCTGGAATGGATATCCTTGGCCAAGGGATACTTCATGATGTCCTTCCATTTCACTGTTGCAATATTCTTTACTATAGGGATGCCCTGCCAAGGGCAGCTCAACATCCGGCCAATATACCAAAGCCTTTAGGTTGCTTAAGGTATGTCGAACGTCACTTGTATGCTGCCTGCTGCCTGTGTACAGCGTAGGGCATAAAGGTGACATCTGGACAGACCATCCGCAGAACTTCTTTGCCTCCATTCCGAACACCATCTTTTGATCATTGGTCTGAACACCTGCTTTGTTTGCTAGTTCTCCAAGCCATTTTCAGATAAGTGCCCTGTTGGGGTTTTTGCTCTTATCTTTTTTTTTGTTTGTTTTGTTGCTTGCGGGGTTCATGTCATCCAGAAAGGGCAAATGCCAGTTCGGGAGACAGATTCCCACTAAAAGTCATTATGAGCAGTGTTTATTTTGTCTTGGTGCTTCCCATGACTATACATCCTGTTCCATTTTTCAGGCCTTCATCCCAAAGACACTGCGTAGTCAGCTTTCTTCTTCGGCCCTATATTTAGAGAACTAACATCCTAAGCTTTTCGCAAAAGACCGTATGGAAGCAACTTCCCACTCTGAGGGTCAGCCATCTATGAAGAAGGCCAAAGAATCTAGGTCCACTGCACTGCCTCTGCTAGATGTTTCTCCCAAGGCTAGTGTAAGCCCGTTGGATCATCTGGCTCCATCTTATTCCTCTACCGCACCTGCTTCAGAGCCCAGCATGGGTCTGACCTCACGCACGTCCCTCATTGCCTTGGAGATGTCTGCGTTGGATGTTCGAGTGGGGGGGGCCGTGGCTGATTATTACCAAAAGGTGTAGGGGTGTTCCTCAGATTTTGGTGAGGGAGGAAGTACCAACTACCATTGTAGAATTCCATCTGAGATCTGAGCCCTCTAAATTTTGTAAGGTGGATGCCTCGTTTGAAAAAGAGAGAAGAATGCATGATGTTCATCGTGCATACAGCTGCAGTCATAACAGATGGGTTATCCTGCCGTCAGGCGGGTCCTCGGTCGGCCGAATTCCAAAGTCTAGGTCCGGCGTCGGTTGTCGTCGCTTCCTCCCTGACGTCAGTGCAGCAGGGGTATAAAAGAGGCAGCCGACGCCATTTTCTTCAGTCTTTCTTGCCGCGCGGTGCCCGAAGCAGAAGCAGTTCGCAAGTGCCGGTCGGCCAGCTCCTGAGATTTACGAAAGTATTTCAGCCGAAGTCTTCTTGAAAGCTAAGTACCCCGTTGGGGAAACTTTTCTTGCCTCAGACCGATGTCAGACAAAGTTAATAAGTGTATTTCATGTGGGAAGCAAATACCGCATAAGGATTTCCACTCTTACTGTATACCTTGCTTAGGCCCAGACCACGACGTCTCAGCCTGCCGTTTTTGTGCTGGATTCAACAAACGCACTATTAAGCGTCGGGCGGAGTTCGCCCTTCACTTTTTTGGCAAAAAATTTAATTATATTATGTCGTCGGATACTCCGACTCCAGTTTTGAGCAAAAAACGCAAAGATAAGGACCAGCATACGAGGTCCGCACCACCTACTGATACCACGCTAAGGCCGACTACCGGTTCTCCGGTACTCAGCGAGGTGCCTACGGAGCCCCTGAGTACCGATGACAATGCATTACCGCTGTCTTCAGTACCCGAGGTCGCAGGCTCCTCGGCCCCCATTCCTGCTACAGATACCGACGTCACTCCTGTCGGGGAAACTCAGAATTTAGACAGGCCTGCCATTTCTCAAGGGGTCTTCAGGCCTTCCTCCTTCTCCATTAAAGCCTTCACTAAATCTAAAACAGTCATGAAAACCAAAAAACAGGTTCCTCAGACACCCACTCAAGGCACCATGCCTAAGAAGCAGATGCTTAAAATGGCTGAGGATTTGATTACTCTTATCAGGGGTTCTCAACCCCCCTCTGACAAAAGGCCTAGATTAGAGGAAGACTACCCTTCCTCAGATCAAGCTTCTATTACCTCAGAACTATCTGAGGACCATGATTTGGCCTATTCTCCATTCGAAGACTCTGATGCAGAGGAGTCTATTCCCTCTGTCCCCCCCCCCCCCCCGAGGACTTCTCTTTTGGGGAAACCCTGCATACATTGAGGGAACACTTTCACTGGGAAGGCCAAGATTACTCAGATTCCAAGAAAAGGCTCAGGGAATTTCTTCTGTTCCCCCAGCATAGGCCTCTGGCTATCCCTCCTGTTTTAGATATATTGGATGATGTGTACACAGAAGCCAGCCTTAATCCTGATTATTTGCCTCCAGCTCCTATTAAACCAGACCGGTATTACCGGGTTCCTGATTCTCACCAGTTCCTATATAAAAGCCATACTGCTGACCCAGAAACTATTTCACAGGGTCCCAAGGGAATTAAGTCCTCTACTGCTAAACACCCATTACCTTCAGAGAGAGATTCCAGATCTTTAGAAAGGTGGGGGAAAAAGGTGTACACCTCGGCCACTTTAACCATGAGGGCATTAAACTGTCAGTTCCATATGTTAAAGTATCAACTGTGTTTGATATCTCAGCTGAAAAGCAAAATGACACAAACAGAACAACCAGATTTAAAAGAGTTGCAGGATTTGTTGCATGGTGCAGAGCAAGTGGGTAAACATACCTTGCAGTGTGGTTTTGATGCTTAAGAGGCCTCATGTAGAGCTGCTGTTATGGGGTCTGTTATACGTAGGCATGCTTGGCTCAAAGAGCAAACCTTACCAGATCATGTCAAAGCTAAATTATTAGATGCACCTCTTCAAAAAGATGTATTGTTTGGTGTTAAAGCAGAGGAGGTGCTAAAGAAAATGGAGGAAAAAGCGAAATCAATGCAAACGGTGAAAGATTTCCTGCAGGTACAGCCTCCAAGTTTTAGCAGAAACTGGCCTTCAAAAAATTGGTCCTTTCCAGCCACGGACAGACCTCAAAGGGGCAGATACAGGCGTCCAAGGGGTAGAGGGCAACCTCAAAGATCTATCAGAGCCAGACAGTGGCAAGCACCAACCCCAAGAGGTGGAGAAGATAGATCACAGTCTTTCAGAAAACAGACGCAATGACATCCCCCTACACCTGCCAAGCAAAGCTTTAATGGCAGTACCTTTGGGTGGAAAACTGACACTATTCTCAAAAAATTGGCATATTGTTACAAAAGACAAATGGATTCTGGACATTATAGACAGAGGCTACAGGTTCCACTTTCACACCCTTCCAAAAATGAGAGGCATGCCAAACCTGCCACAAAATCAAAGGGCAGAGGCACAAAAACAAATTTCAGCTCTCATGTACATGAAAGCACTTCAAGAGGTACCTGCAAAAGAACAAGGTCAAGGGTTTTATTCCAGACTATTCCTGGTACCAAGGAAAGACAAAGATTGGAGACCGATCTTAGACCTATCCATCCTAAACACATATCTACAGGTGCCAAAATTCAAGATGCTCACATTACAGCAGCTTCTTCCCATGCTGGGCAAGGAGTCTTGGCTGGTAACATTGGACCTCAAGGAGGCATACCTGCATGTCCCTATCGGACAAGATTGCAGAAGATAGCAGGTTCAACCCATTACCAATTCTCTGCATTGCCCTTTGGCTTATCTACTGCGCCCAGAGTGTTTACGAAATGTCTGGCATCAGTAATCGCCTTCTGCAGACTGCAAGGGATACAAATCTACCCATATCTGGACGACTGCCTGATCCAAGTGGACAGCAAGGATATACTACTGCAGCACCTGGCGTTTGTAATAAAACTGTTGAACTTCCTGGGATACACAGTCAACAAAAATAAATCAAAACTGATACCCTCTCAACAAATAATTTTCCTGGGTGCCAACTTGGATACAACCACCCAGATGGCCTACCTCACGCCAGACAAGCAAGGACAACTGTCTCAATACTTCAGAAAAATGGCAACTTGCACCAGGCTAACTGCAAGGAAAGTCCTGCAGGCTCTGGGATTCATGGCATCTTGCATTCTACTTATCCCATGTGCAAAGCTGCATATGAGAAAACTTCAATGGTACCTAAAAAACTTATGGTCTCAACACAGCCACAGCTTGGAAGCAATTATACCACTCATTCCATGCCTTCAAAAGGAATTTGTGGTGGGCTCAAGCTTGCCAAAGAAACACAGGTCTTCCTTTCTGTGTACCTCAAGCAACTCAAATCATCACAACAGACGCCTCAGACTACGCATGGGGAGCACACATGACAAATCAGTGCATTCAGGGAAATTGGGCACGAAAAGGGAAGCTCCTTCACATCAACCAAAAGGAAATGCTAGCCGTGCTAAAGGTTATTATGACCTTCAAAGACCTACTGCATCCAGGCCAGCTATTGATAAGGACAGACACCACAGTGATGTGGTACATAAACAGGGGGGAACTCATTCATACCCCCTGTGCAGGCAAGCCATGACCCTATGGAACACAGCACTGGAATTGAAAATTCAACTACAAGCACAATTCCTGCCAGGGAAGGAAAACACACTGGCAGACAACCTAAGCAGAAATATGACAGATCCACACGAATGGAAGTTGCATCCTCAAATTTTCACAGAGATAACTCAGGCATGGGGACAGCCAGACATAGATCTCTTTGCTACCCACAGAAATTGCCAGTTGAAATAATTTTGTTCAAGGACCTATCATCCACAGGCCTGGAAAGTGGATGCACTTTCCTTCAATTGGGCAACATTGACAGTCTATGCCTTCCCGCCTCTTCCTCTGCTGCCCAAAGTTCTATTAAAAGCCAGAGCAGAGAGGCTGAAAATGATTCTCATTGCTCCAGACTGGCCAAGGCAACACTGGTATCCGCTCCTGAAGAGCCTGACACATTCCCCACCATGGATTCTACCTCTAGTCCCTCTTCTGTTGTCCCAGCACAGCTACAAGACTCTTCACAGCCATCTCAAAACTCTAAATCTAGCTGCATGGAGAATTCCTTGATTTCCCACAGTTTATACTCTCCAAGGAGGTGCAGGATGTCATCTTGGAGGCCAGAAGACCTTCTACTAGAAAGGCCTACTCCGCTAAATGGAAACAATTTTGTGCCTGGAATCAAAAGAAGGGACAGAATCCGTGGGTAATAAATATACCTCAAATTTTACAGTACCTAGCTGAGATGTTAAACAATGGACTTTCCTTCTCCTCCATCAAGATCCACGCTTCAGCCATTTCTGCACAATACAACACAGATCCTCCTTTATTCTCTCATCCTCTCTTAAGGCAGTTCCTCAGAGGGGCAAAGAATATAAAACCCCCTAGGAAACTACCAGTCCCTGTTTGGGACTTCAACTTCGTATTGGAAAAGCTGACCCTTCCTCCCTTCGAGCCAGCTTCTTCATCAGAGTTACAGTACTTGTCATGGAAAACAGCCTTTCTTCTGGCTATCACCTCAGCTCGCAGGGTTTCGGAGCTACAGGCCCTCATGCCTGTGCAACCATTCATCATTTTCTATCAGGACAGAGTTTCCTTACGAACCAACCCTACCTTTATGCCAAAGGTAGTATTCAGTGTAGCTTTGAATCAGACTATCCACTTATGTACCTTTTATCCTAATACACAAAACAAAGGGGAAAGACTACTACATTCCTTGGACATTCACAGACAACTTCGTTATTATTTGGACAGGACAAAGCCATTCAGGAAATCTGAACAACTCTTTCTGTCCTATGCTGCAGGTGCTCAAGGAAAGGCTATTTCCAAACAATTTCAAAATGGATAGCCCACTGCATACGCTTTTGTTACTCATTTCATGGAAAAACTGTGCCTGCATGCATCAGATCCCACTCCACCAGAGCCACAGCTACCTCTGCAGTCTTCCTCAGGGGGGTCCCTACCAAGGATATTTTGGAAGCAGCCACCTGGAGTTCAGTGCACACTTTCTCCAAGCACTATCACCTCCCACTATACTCTAAATCTAGAGCGGGCTTTGCCACAGCAGTCCTGCAGGGCATCCTAGCCCCTCCTAGTTCCACTTAGTGCCTGCCACCCTTACTTAGCTTTGGGATTCTACCCATCTGTTATGACTGCAGCTGTATGCACGATGAACATAGTACAGTTTTATACCTACCATAAATGTAGATGTTAGAGTGCTCATACAGCTGCAGTCCAGGTTTCCCTCCCTCCAACCCCTCTTAGGACAGGCCTTATGACAAACCCTTTTCATATAACCTTTTGGGGTACTCTTTTATGGTGTATTTGCTTGCAACTACTGTTTTTTTTTTTTTTTTTTTGATTTATCAACATTGCATTTTTGCATAACATTATGTTTGCCTCCCTTCTGGGGGCACCTGACACCTGGGGCAAGAAAAACTGAAGAAAATGGCGTCGGCTGCCTCTTTTATACCCCTGCCGCACTGACGTCAGGGAGGAAGCGACTACAACCGACGCCGGACCTAGACTTTGGAATTCGGCCGACCGAGGACCCGCCTGACGGCAGGATAACCCATCTGTTATGACTGCAGCTGTATGAGCACTCGAACATCTACATTTATGGTAGGTACAAAACTGTACTTTTCTGTTGCTCCTAAGGACCCTCTGATGGCAGCATTTTGCTCGGGGGTGGCCTTAAAGCCTCCCCAAGGAGTTTCTGTTCCTGTTCCACCTTGGTCCTCTACAGACTTCAAAAGGGCTAGAGGGCTAGGGAACAGGGTTCCTCTAAGGAGGAGGGGGATTCACATGATGAATCCCTTGCTTATTCTTCCCATAGTCTTTCTCCCTTAGACTGTGGTTCTGAGGAAGAGGAGTCCACTAGTCCTAACACTCATTTTCAAGAGATTTCCTTTGGGGGGACAATTTCTAGAATAATGGAATTTAAGTGGGACTGTGCCCATGTTTTTGAGGTTCAGAAACTGTATTACGAGCTACAAATAGACTCTCCTAGAACTTCTGCTGTTTCTCCTGTTTTGGCTGCCTTGTTGGATGCCTTTTGTACTGCTTCTCAGCCCCCTGCCCCTAAAAAAAACGGATAGGTTTTCCATGGTACCTGCAGATTGCAAATGTCTCTATACATATCCTTCTGCTGACCCCTGTGTGGTGTCTGTGGCATCTGATAAGCTATCTCTGTGGCTTCCTTCTGTGAAGTTGCTGTCTTCTGATAAAGACAGCAGAACTATGGAAAGGCTAGGAAATAAGGTTTGTACCTCAGCTACTCTTGTTTTTAGGGCTGTCTATTATCAAACCCATGTGTAAAGATAATATTTTGGCTCTTCTTTCTCCGGCCTGTCAGGTAATTTCTGACCTTGATTCTGAGTGTAAGACTTCTGTTCTCTCCTTGTTACGGATTTCTTCTCAGGTGGCTCACCATTCTATTAAGTGTAGTTACGATGCAGCAGATGCTTCTTCTAGAGCCAGTGTTTTTGGCTGTGTGATGAGATATTCCTGGCTTTGGCTTTAAACCAAAGTCCCCATCTGCCTGAGTTTGGGGGTAGCTTAGCTGGCTGTAAAAGATCCCACAGCACCTGTCGACAAAGAGCAGGGGAAGTTCCTCAGTAGCTTGGCCAAATTTTCATTAGTAGTGTAAATACTTCCTCGGGTCTCCTCTGAAAAGAGGCTACTAGTCTAGTTGGAGTAACTCTGTAAACAGATTAAATAAATAAATGCCCTAATTACACTATACAAGGGCTTAAATAATTAAAAATGTCAAAAATTTAAGTGAACAAAAACAATGTGAGTAGTTGACTAGGAAGAAGGGAATATTTATTTAAATTCAAGAAAATACACGAGAGCAGTAATGAGATGACCGCCTGGTCAAAACATGTGCCTGTTTGTAAAGGCAGTGTTTATGGGACTAACTTTGCCAATACACCAAAGCAGTCTCTGTTGAATGGTAATGAACTCCAAATAGTGAGAACACAAATATTAAATGTATGGTACTAGTGCATACAAGTTTTGGAAATTGGTGAAAGCGAACTGTGGAGGCAGTTGATGGGCTGGCAATGACTAGCTTAACTTTGCATGTTTACAAATAATAAAGTAAAACCTTTAGCTCACCTCTAAAATTTTAAACATTTCACTTGTCACCTGCAGAGAAGCAAACCCCAGTGCTGCTTATCCAAACCTGTTAAGGATTGAGGGTCCCAGTCCAGGACTAACTGAAAAAAAAAAGCTGGATAAACCAGGAGTGGTATAAGCATAATCTGGTATAAAGAGGTAGAAGTATTTAAAAAAACAACCAGTAAAAATCTAATAATAAAAGGCTCTCACCATTAGTACTATCCATTAAAGTTCTGAGAATTAATATGCTCTGTAAAAGTGTACCACATTTGATCATTAGATGCCATATTTTTATTTTAGTAACAAGGATTCTGGGGATGAGTTAAGGGGACTGGACCCAGCAAAGGAGGTCCCCACAAAGAAGATCTGGCACCTTCCCCTGTGATTTTAATGTCCAGGGAGTTGGAAAATCCCGGTCCTATAAAAGTGGCCTCCTTTGGTTATTTTGCTATGTTCAGTTTCTAAAAGCTATTTACCAGAATCTCTATTACTGTGTTTCAACCTTGATGACTCTAGATTAAGTAAATATACTTGAAATGTTCATGACTTTGTAATTGACAGAAACTAATTACCTTTTTAAAGCATAGGTGAATGGTTCAACCATTTGAGAAGAACTCTGTTTACAAAGGAGTACAACCAAAAAGGTCTGGTGTGCAAATCAAGTTATTGTATCCAATCCCTGAACTAACCAAAGGGACCAATCTAATTGCCCTGGTATGTAAAACGGGTTTTAGCCAATCTGGTCCCTGTGGTTAGCTCAAGGACTAATCTGTTTGCCCTCCTTAAAACGTTATCCAGTGAATTCAACTGGTTCTGCTATGCCCAAGTCTGTGGTTAAATTACTGAGCTGACGAAGTCTGTTACTTGATGTTAGGTACTCATCCTAATAAATGTGGATCAAATAAACCTTTTAATGGCTGGTTATTTGGCATTTACTAAGAATCTACTGTAGGTTTGTTTTTCTTGTAGGTTTTTGAACTTAACAGTTTGCCTGCTGCATCAAATGATGTTTATAACACTTTTAGATTACTCTGTTTTGGTTTTCTTTATATATTGAAAAATTAGGATACTAGTTAGGGCTGGACAATTGGCAAGGCGGTAATTTGTGAATCTACAAAGCAAAAATGCTGCTTCATGTTGAACTAGTAGCTAACCAGCAGCGTTTAATAATTAGTGTGATGTTCGTTTGATTTTGCAACAAAAAAGTCGTGCAGTTTTACTTAAGGCTCCGTAAAAAGTTTTATATTACTGGTAACAGTTGTAGGAAGAAGCACACCATTCCATAACAGCTGGATATCAAGGCAGAGACTTTGCAAAGAACTTTGTCTGTGTAGATTTTAATGGTTTGAGAAGTTTCTTATTGCTGAAGATGCTTGGAATGAACAAATCACTGATTCCACTGCAGTAATTGATCATAAGAAACGAGCTTTAGATGTTGGGCTGTACAAAGCAGTATTGCTTTACTTTTTCTGTAACTGACTTTTAAGATTCTCTCTTCAAACCAATTAGTCATTCAAGATCTGAAGTTTTTATGATGGCATATATTTCATTTACTCTGTCATGAGTCAAAGCCTACAAGAAACATGCCTGTTGTAAATGGCCGCCAGTAGTAATGTGATACTCCTGCTTTTCTGGTTTTATCGGGAGGTCCAGCCATTCACCCACCCAGCATGCCTCTCAACCTCTTAGAGCAAGAAATCTGGACAAAGCCATAAATAATGGGGGGGGGGGGGGTGAAGGCCCAAAAATAGCGACACTTTTTAAATATAGGTCTTACAAACTTAGAAAGTTGATAGAATAACAGGTTTTGCATTAGCATTAAGTTTCTGAAGGGTATGAAGTTTAAAACTCAAATGTTTGTCATTATTTTCTCACTTCAACCCTCGATGATTTGCCAGTGACTTGCCAGAAAACCACAATCTTATGAGAAAAAAGCCAAAAATCTGGACAATCTGTGAAAATCTGTACAGTTGAGAGGTATGCCACAAACAAACTCTTACAACTTGCTGTGTGCAGTTTGTTCCAAAAGTGTGTGGTTGGAGTGATTCCATTATGGCAGCCTCGTTCACCCCCAACACAGGAATTCACAACCAATGACATTAGAAGTCTGAGATAGTTCAAGGCATAGTTTACTGGAAAGAGTTGGCATTCACCACTCCCCTCCGATATGCTAGTGACTATGTAACCTTGGAGGGACTCTTTAATAACACAACAGTGGTAAGACTGAGATAGCTGAATATCAGAGTGACATTTAGTTAAAAATTGACCCAACCTTTTGCCAGTAGTTAAAGGAAAAACCAAAAAGGCCTTACCAACTTCATAACGTCCTAAGTGACTGTCTAAATTGCATGTGCTGAAGGCATGCAGTGTATTGTTCAGGAATATTTATTTTTCAGGCGAGTGTCTTTGGGAGGTGCAGTACTGAGAATCAAAGTAGTTTGTAACCAGGACATCACCTGCTTGGCTCTGCATGCACTAAAAAAGAATGATTGTGGGTTGTAGCAGTGACTGTGTATTCTAAGTCAAGAAAGGTGTACTGCTAGATGCCAGAAATCTCAAGTTACCTCTGCAAAGGTCACGCTTGGTCTGTTGATGCCCTTTAGATGAGCATAGGCTCATTTCAGAATCATTGCTATATGAAATAAAGGAAGCAGTGTCATTTCTAGCTTATGGTTCATTTGGTAATTGAAGATGGTTAGGTATGCGTAGAGAACTTTTAAAGTAATATATCATATTGGATGACCAGTAACACTGCAGAGGAAAAGAAATTGGACTGAGACAAGTGTACATGTCATTAGGTAATTTCTTATTGTATAAGTTTCCCCATTTCAGGAAGTGGACTTATGCTTCAGCTACGTTTGCCTTGCGTGAGCTGAACTACGTGGCACACGTCAGACTACAGCGGGACTTGGCAAGGAGGTCGCTGAGTCTGCCACGGGTTCCGTGTCGGCGGAGGAGAAGAAAGAGTTCTCCTCCCATATGGCCATCCTAATGTCTATATCAAACACGCTCCTGTCACACACTACTGAAGGTGCCTCTAGGGCGGCCAGAACAAGCATTGCCATTAGGTGTCATGCTTCGCTCCGGCTGTGTGCATTCTCGAAGCCCTTCAAGGCGTCTTTTACCAATGCCCCCTATGATAGTTCCACACTCTTTGGTAAGACCATTAGAGACACACTAGTCCAGAGTGAGAAAGATGGGAAGCCCCTGTCTGCTGTCAGGATTCACTTGTCAACCCCGTAATGATCCTTTTCCCAGAATCAGCATGGGGTGAAGAAGATGTGGTTCAGACAATCTTGGGGCTTTTCTCACAATGCTTAGGACTCGCCTCCCCCACCCCAGAGGAGACTTAAGACCCGTCCTGGATCTTTCAGCCCTAAACCTGTCAGTTGCCAAGACAAAATTCCAGATGGTCACTCTCCAATCCATTATGCCCTTTCTGCAGGTAAATGACTGGATGTGCTCAGTAGACCTCCAAGACACGTGTTATGTCAAGATTGAGAGGTGCTCTCGGAGGTTCCTCCACTTGTGGCTGGGAGCCAGTCATTGTCAGTTCAGAGCACTACCCTTTGGTTTCACCATGCCCCCAGGGTGTTCACCAAAGTGATGGCAGTGGTGGCTGCTCACCTGCAGGGGTTCCAGGTGTTCCCCTACCTGAATGATTGGCTTCTTTCTGCTCCCTCCAGACATTGACTCAGTCAAACCAGGGATAATCTTCTCACGACTGCCTACCAGCTAGGCATAACCATAAATCTCAAGTCCCAATTAGATCCAGTACAAGTCCTCGACCACATTGGGGCTCTGTTAGATATCACTCAAACCAAAGTATTTCTAACTCCGGACAAACTTCAATCCCCCCAACATCATGTTTTGTACATTGTTCAGACCCAGTATTCCCCCTGCGAAGTTGGTGGTTCTGGCGCTGGGGTCCATGATCCCTATGGCTCGTCTGCATAAGAGGGTTCTACAATGGACTCTGGCTGTCTAGTGGTCGTTGCTTGATCTGTTGCTTGATCTGTCATTATCTCATCCAGTTTGATTATCTCAGGCGTGCAGGGATTCACTTCTCTATTGGCTTCAATCCCCGGATCTTCTTCTGGGCCATCCGTTCATCCTTCCTGTCCCGGTGATCACAGACTCCTCCCTACTCGGGTGGGGGGGAATTGTATGGTAAGAACAGTCCAAGGCACGTGGTCTTCCCTGGGAACCTGTCTGCATATCAACGTCTTAGAGATGAGAGCAGTGCTGTTGGCATTGCAAGCCCTTCATGTCAGTCTTCCCCAAGGGATGATTGTCATCCAGAGAGAAAATGTCAGTAGTCTGGTACATTAGCAAACGGGGTGAACCAGGTCTTACCACTTTGTTGCAAAGCCATGAGATTGTGGGAGTGGGTGATCACCTCTCCCCGTTTTTGATGGCAACACACATTCTGGGGAGGTCCAACATTCTTGCAGACAGGCTCAGCAGATCTATTCTGATGCCTTACTAGTGGTCTCTCAATCCTTCAGTAGCGGAACAGATCTTTCTAAAGTGGGGTCGGCCTTGCTGTGCTCTCTCCACCTCACCTTCCAACGCAAAGTGCAGCGAGCATTTCACACTGAACCCCCCTCCGAGGGGAGTCCCCCAGAGACACACTAGTTGATGCTTGGCCCTCTGGTCTTCTGTCTGCTTATCTTCCACTCCCTCTAATCCCGAAATTCATTCAGAAAGCTCGACTGCTGGGGGGCTTAGTTATCCTCATTGCCCCCTTCTAGCCTCGCCAAGTTTGGTTCCCCTCTCTGTGGTCTCATGCAGTGTGACACTAGATCCAGTTCTGGATCTGATTACACATCCCTCTGGGGTCCCAGACCTAGATTTAGTTAGTCTGAAGCTCACAGCTTGGCTGTTCCAGTTCCAGTGATAGCTAGGACTCCTGGGCTGACCTCCCCCATTAAGAAAGATTTTGGTAGCTCAGAAATCTTCCACTAGGAAGGTTTATTCTAGTAAGGGGAAACGCTTCTCTATATACGCTTCTCAGCATGATTTGGACCTTTTTACGGCTCCAGTCCCTGCGATTTTAGAGTTTTGGGCAGATATCTTTAATAATGGTGCTAGTTTTTCTACAATAAAGGTACAGTTGACTGCGATCTCCAGTTTTCATATAGGAGAGAATTTGGCTTCTTCCAAGCTTTGTAAAGCTTTTTTGAAAGGTACCTTTTTACTCAGGCCTCCAGTAAAGAACCCAGCGCTCCCTTGGAATCTTCCCCAAGTGCTACAAGCTTTGTTTGGTTTCTCCCCCTTTTGAACCAGCAGCTACAGTGGACTTGAAATTACTGTCTTGGAAAACAGCTTTTCTGATCCCCATTACTTTGGCCAAGAGAGTATCGGAGATCCAGGCCTCATCTGTCAAGCCTCCTTATATGGTGTTTCATAAAGACATGGTTTCTTCAGGATGAACCCTTGATTCCTTCTGAAAGTGGCATCAGTCTAACATTAACCAACTCGTCAATCTCCCTGTTTTCTTTCCAAGTTTCCAGAATAAGGGAGAGTATAAATTGCATTTACTTGATGTTCATAGGCAACTGCAATTCTATTTGCGTAGAACAAAATCTTTTTGCAAGTCTGATCAGCTTTTTTTTTTTTTAAGCCTTTCTTAGGGAAACCCGTTTCAAAAGTAACTGTTGCTTGTTGGATTTCTCAGTGTTTTGCGTTGGCCTATCGAGCCAAAGGATTATCTTCACCAGGTCATGTCAGGGCACATTCTACTAGGTATATAGCTACTTCTGCAGCTTTTTGGTCTAGGGTTTCCTTAAATGACGTTTGCTCTGCAGCTACTTGGGCATCATCACACACGTTTATTTCTCATTACAAATTGGATCTGCTTTCCAGAGGCAGAGCATCCTTTGCCTCCGCTATGCTCAGGAAATTTCTTCCGTGAGGACCTCCCAGGGTTATTTGGTAGCTGGGGACTCTGTCCCAAAGGTTGAAGAGCAAATGAAAACAACAACTTCAGATAAAGTTATGTACTCACCATAACGTTCCATCTGAGTTGTTGCTTTTCATTTGTCTTCTGTTCCCCCCTTCTTTCCCCTGCCTTGTGTGGGCTATGCGATGGACCGGATGGAAGTGGTATAGTCCTTTTCTGGTGAGCCTTTGTCTTCCTTATGGTTGTAATAGGTGATAATGCCAGAATGTTAAGCATATGATTAGCGTGGGGTGCTACTGTTGACAGCAAACTCGATCTGGGGGAAGGAGGGAGACAGAGCTATTATGGGTCGATCTGAGGGGAGGAGGGAGACAGCTATTATGGGTAGGTGAGGAGCTCAAGCTTGGATCCAGTACTGGAGAATGCAGCCGAGTCAGATCCGTATTACCACAGGTTGAAGACAAATGAAAAGCAAAAACACTGATGGAACGAAATGGTGACTATATAACTTTTTTTTAAATCTGCCATCTACCAATCCCCGTGGGTGCCGATTAACTTTGAGTTTACTGCACTACAAATTGTTTTTTTTTTTTTTTTTTTTTTTTTTTTTTTTACATATCTAAAGTAAAATCATATATAGCCATACATGTATATATTCATAAACAATATGTAGTTAATGCTTTCAGTTTCCGCAAACAGGCTATAGATACATGTTCATTTAGACCTAGCCAACTTGCTCCATTCAACTAAAGCTGCCAATACCGTTCTCTTATTCTAGCAGCAGTGACCCTGACCCTCCTGTTACATTACATGCAACATTTTCAAGAGCTGTAAACTCAAACTCATGTCCTTGATTTTCTTGAATATTCTTAAATAAAGGATTTGTAACTTTTTTCTTCCTTATTTCATAGACATGTTTGTAAATTCTTTCTTTTAATTTATGCTCAATCGTTCCTATGTAAAATCCCAGGCAGCTTTACTTGAATGCAGCAATTTGGACAGGTCAACATATATCTGTGTTGGAACAACAGGAACCAAACCAAACAGGAAAAAACAACAAGAACAAGTTCCACCAGGATTTATTGTACACAGGAAAATCTCTCTCTGACGTCTCGGCCAAAGCCTTCAAGGAGAATGAAACACTTACATAAAAAAACAGTTTATATACACAGCCATAATAAAATGATTAAACAATTAATCAATTTGAACAGCATCCCAGCCGAGTGTAGCCTCCCGGACATCTCAAATGCGCAGGTGAAAGCTGCTCTCTCTAAAGCTAAAAACACAGCATCAATGGGACCGGATGGTGTCCCCGGCTGTGTGCTACACGAGCTAAATGAGGAATTAAACCCGCACATAAGGCAGCTGTTTAATCTCAGCCTTACCACAGGATACGTGCCCAAGGAGTGGCGTACGGCAACTGTGGTCCCACTCCACAAAGGTGGCGCCTCTGGACCCTGGTAATTACGCCCATAAGCTTAACAAGTCTAGTCTGCAAAGCTATGGAGAGGATCATAATGGAGCTCATAAACAAAGATATAGGGGACTTGCAGACATTGGACCCGACCCAGTTTGGCTTTGTCAAGGGAAGATCATGCCTTTTGAACTTGGTCGACTTCTTGAAATAGTCACCAAGGCCATTGATGAGGGAAAGGCAGTCCATACAGCCTACCTTGACCTTGCAAAGGCTTTGACACAATACCCCACTCGGGTATTGTAGAAAACTTATCAGCTTAAATGTAAACCCATATGTCACAAGATGGGTTGCAAACTGGCTTAAGGACAGAACCCACAGGGTTAGAGTTGCTGGCGCTGTGTCAGACTCCAAGCCGGTCACAAGTGGTGTCCCACAGGGTCGGTCCTTGGCCCCTATTGTTTGGCATCTACTTCTCAGAAGTACAGGCCAACATGGGAGGACTTTGGCTGACAAAGTTTGCAGATGACTGCAAACTGGGCCATAGTGGAAAGTGCATCGGACACTGATATCCTTCAGAAGGGACTCACGGAAACAGATAGCTGGTGCCAGAGCCATGGCCTGAAGTTAAACGCCAAAAATGTATAGTCATACCCTTCGGGAAAAACAAGGTAACCCCAAGCTACCATATAGGTGGCAATCCACTAAGCACAGAAGAGGTTATCAGGGACCTGGGGACCCAGGTTGACAGTGGCCTTTCTTTTGACACTCACATTGCTAAAGTGGTTAGAAAGACCTTCTACATTGCCCACCTGATCATGAAGGGATTCACATCCAGATCTAGTGAGGTCATTGTTCCCCTGTACTCTTCACTTATCAGACCAATGATCGAGTACAATGCCCCATTCGGGATGTATCTCACCCGACATCTGCAGCAATTGGAGAGACCCCAAAAGTTCCTCAACAAAAGGATAAAGGGACTCCAAAATCTGTCATATGCTGCCAGATTGAATAAACTCCAGCTCTATTCAGTCGCATACCGTCCTGCTCAGAGGTGACATGTGCCTGACATACAAGGCCATGTCCAACCCGGAATTAATGGACATGCTCCACCTCAAAAAATCCAAATCCACCAAAACCACTAGAGCAAGCGACTTAAACCTTAGCACGGATATAAATAGGACGTGCTGGAGGGATAGATTTATCACTCAGAGACTCCCTATGCTGTGGAATAAAATCCCGGTCCATGTGAGGCAGAGCACCTCGCTGACTCTGTTCAAGAGAAATCTAGACCTGTGGATGGGAGATCGTAGGTTTACCCCGGGAATCATCTCTGGGTCACTGCTGGACAGAGGCACAACAAACTAATGGGCACAGTATTTTTTCATATAAGGGGTGGCGTAAGCCACAATAATTTGGGCTAGGCTTATAAATGCCTTAGGGCAGATAGCCTAGTATAAACCTATGAACCTATGAACCTATATTAACAAGATAATACTCTCCAATTGAGCTCTTCATTTAGCCCAAAAGGAAACATGGTTTTAAATTTTAAAATATATACAGCTTCTTTCTGCACTAACACAGTTTTAATATTAATATTATTAAACATAGATACACAGACTTGTTCTAGAATAGTTCCTTTCAAACCATCATTACAATTATTGTGGGCTTCTAAAAAATGTGCTGCAACTGGGTTATCTTCCTTATAATTTCTAATGTCTCTTAAATGCTCTAAAAATCTTATTTTGAATGCCCTCTTTGTTACTCCGATGTAAAACTTATTGCAAGGACATTGTAGAGCATAAATGACACCCACAGAATTACAACTAAATAAACCCCGACTGTCAAATTTAACCTCATTAATAAAGTCAAAATTGGATACAATATGTTTGCAGGCCTTACATTTCCCACAGTAGTAAACCATTGTTTAATCATTTTATTATGGCTGTGTATATAAACTGTTTTTTTATGTAAGTGTTTCATTCTCCTTGAAGGCTTTGGCCGAGACGTCAGAGAGAGATTTTCCTGTGTACAATAAATCCTGGTGGAACTTGTTCTTGTTGTTTTTTTCAACATATATCTGTAACCTGTTTGAAACTGAAAGCATTAACTAGCTTTTATGAATATATAAATGTATAGCTATTTATGATTTTATTTTAGATATGTAAAAATTTTTTTTGTAGTATGTATTATGTAGGTATGTGCAGAGTTTTTTGTGTTTGTTAATTGGTGTACTAAGTATAGAAAAGAACAGAAGTTTTTATATGGATAATGGCACTTTAATTTTGTGAAAGTCTTTAGGAGGCTTGTCAGTCATGTGATTTAGCAGGGATATTTAAATGGAGGTTTTTAAATGTCTTTATCTAATGACATCTTGAAACAGTAAGACAAAAGCACTTATCTTTTTACATATAAAGTAACAGCGGTAATATCTACGTGTTTAGTGTTCTTCATTGTGAATTTTAAGTTTGTCGGAGTTTTTTTTCCAGTTTTGGTGGTTTGTCTGTTTTTGAGTGCTATGGCAGTGGTAGCACTTACCACGTCGCAACCTTTATTTTTGGATTTGGATATGGGTGAAGTACAAAGAACTTGGTACAGTAGTTAACACAGTGGATGGATGAATGGCTCCCCAGTCATATGTCGACGGTTGAAGTATTGCAAACAGGTGCATTTGGGATTAACAACTCAGTTAATCTCTCAACTCCCAAACAGGAAAGAAGATGTTCACTTGGAAGTAACATATCAACTCTTAATGAATGGCTACAATGCAATATGAACTTTACAATGAAACCTCAAATAGTGGAAACACACTAAATGAATGAATGACTGAAAACGATTCTAACTTAAAATTAAACTTCAACTTGCAACAGGTTTACCCCTTTCCCCATAGACGAACAACACAGAGGAGGGAGGAACAGATCTATGAGTCTGGGCAGGCAGAAAAGGAAAGCCTCAGGAGGAGAATTTATGGGACAAACACTGAAGAAGATGTGGGACAAAGTCCCGAGACATTAGTTTGGAGTCTTTCAGACTGTGTTATCAGAGGATGAAATAGAAATCCTTAACAGGGATCTATCTTTTGTACCTTCAGTTAGGAGTCAAATCACAGACACTGATGTCCTTCAAGGATGCATCTGCAGTCATCACATATGGGTTGTCCTGCCTCAGGCAGCCCTTCGGTCGGCCGGATTCCAAAGTCTGGGTCCGGCGTCGGCTGATGTCGCCCTTTCCCCGACGTCAGAGTGCCTGGAGTATAAAAGCGTCAGCCGACGCCATCTTCCTCAGTCTTTCTTGCCGTGTGGTGCCCGAAGCAGAAGCAGTTCTCAAGTGCCGGTCGGCCAGCTCCTGTAATTCAGCTACCGAAGACTTCAAAAGCTAAGTACCCCGTTGTGGACTCTTTCTTGCCTCAGCCGATGTCAGATAAAGTTAATAATTGCTTAACTTGTGGGAAACAAATACCTCATAAGGATTTCCACTCTTACTGCCTCCCCTGCCTAGGCCCAGACCACAACGTCTCGGCCTGTTCAGCCTGTGCTTCCTTCAACCGACGCACTCTTAGACGTCGGGCGCAGTTTGCAGAGGAATTTTTTGGGGCTAGTTTTTCATACAATATGCCGTTGGAGACTCCGACTTCACATTTAACCAAGAAACGGAAGGACAAGGGCTGACACACGCGGGCCGCGGTTTCGGCTGAAACCACGGCCAGGCCTACCACGAGTGTCTCTGTCTCGGCTGAAACAGAGTCCTTGGTACTTCCGACTCCCGAAACCGCTCAACCGACAACCTCGGCCCCGGAGGCCCCTGCTGAGTCGGTTATTGAATTTCCTTCAGAAACTGGTGCCTTGGAAACTTCCGACACCATTCCTCTAGCCAAAACTACACCAGCACGTGGTGCAGCCAGGCCTCCTGCATCCATGTCCATAAAGGCCTTCACCAGGGCGAAAGCTGCTGAACACACAAAAGCTATGCCTCCCAGGGTTATTCCTCAGGGACCCACTACAAGTTCACAGATTCTAACTTTAGCAGAGGACCTTATTTCCTTAATTAGGGGCTCTCAACCCCATCCGGACAGGGGCTCTCAACCTCCTCTAGACAAAAGGCCCAGGGTTGAGCCCTCTGATCCCCACTCCTCAGAGGAGGCCTCTGATGGCTCTGCTCTCTCGGACTACCAGGAGGAGGCTTTTTCGGCCTACGTGGATTCTGATGCAGAGGAATCTATCGCCTCGGCCTCCCCTCCTGAAGAACTATCCTTCGGGGAGACCCTTCACACTATGAGAGAGCATTTCAAATGGCAGGGCCAGGAATTCTCTGATTTCAGGAAAAGATCAAGAACTTTTCTGCATTTACCTCAGCATAGACCTTTGGCTATTCCTCCTGTTTTGAATGTCATTGATGATGTGTACTTGAGTCTAGCATAACCCCTGACACTCTTCCTCCGGTCCCTGTCAAACCCGATAGGTACTACAGGGTCCCGGACTCGCATCATTTTCTTTACAAGGCCCACTCTGCTGATCCAGAAACTATTTCCCAGGGCCCTAAAGGGGTTGCAACTGCCACTACTAAAAATCCACTCCCCTCTGAAAGGGAGTCCAGGGCTTTAGAGAGATGGGGTAAAAAAGTGTATACTTCTGCTACTCTTTCTATGAGGGCATTAAATTGTCAATTTCATATGATACAGTACCAAGAGTATTTGTTAGATGAATTGCATAAGAAACTGTCTTCACCTGAACCCCTAGATCGCAAATCACTTCAGGATCTGGTACATAACTCCCAGCAGGTTAGCAACCATTTCTTGCAGTGTGGTTATGATGCATTGGAAGCTTCATGTAGGTCAGCTATGACAGGTGCAGTCATACGTAGGCATGCTTGGCTGAAGGAACAATCTCTGCCAGACCATGTTAAAGCTAAGCTTCTGGGTGCTCCACTGGAAAAGCAAAAGTTATTTGGCTCCATTGCTCAGGAGGTCTTAAAGAAATTTGAGGAAAAGGCAAAATCTGTACAAACAGTCAAAGATTTTCTACAAGTCCAACCACCAAGTTTCAGCAGAAATTGGCCTACCAAGAATTGGTCCTTTCCGGACACAGAAAGATTTCAGAGAGGCAAGAACAGGTGTGCCAGAGGTAGAGGGCAAGCTAGAGGCTCCTACAGAGGACGTCAATGGCAGCCTCCCAACCAGAGAGGTAGTGCAGGACCTACAACTGCTGCACAAGGACGGACTCAATGACTTTGCTTTTACTCTGCCAACCAGGGCTCAATTAGAAGCACCTTTGGGTGGAAAGCTTTCTTTATTCTCAGAAAATTGGCACAGTATTACAAGGGACAAATGGACACTGCAAATAATAGACAAAGGATACAGGTTCCATTTTCACACATTGCCGAAAAGAAAAGGCATGCCAGACCTGCCACCAAATCAAAGGGCAGAGGCTTTGAAACAAATCTCCAACTTAATGCAAATGAAAGCTATAGAAAAGGTTTCTCTTTCAGAACAAGGCCAAGGATTTTATTCCAGACTATTCCTTGTTCCAAGAAAAGAAAATCAATGGAGGCCTAATCTCTACTTGTCCGCACTGAATACTTATCTCATTGTGCCAAAATTCAAAATGCTGACTCTACAGCAACTCCTTCCCATGCTGGGCAAGGGGTCTTGGCTGGTGACTCTAGACCTCAAGGAGGCATACCTGCATGTCCCTATCAGACAAAGTTGCAGAAGACACCTCAGATTTCTTGCAGATTCAGAGCATTATCAATTCTCAGCATTGCCCTTTGGCTTATCTACTGCGCCCAGAGTATTCACGAAATGCCTGGCATCCGTAATTGCACACTGCAGACTTCAGGGGATTCAAATATACCCATATCTGGACGACTGCCTTATACAAGCGGACAGCCAACAAACTTTGGTAAAGGACTTGAATTATGCCATCCACCTACTGCAGGCCTTGGGATATACAGTCAACATTCACAAATCAAGACTTGTTCCATCCCAAAGAATAACTTGTCTGGGTGCGGATCTAGACACAACCACCCAAATGGCTTTTCTCAGAGAAGAAAAACAAAGACAACTACCGGATTACTTCAAGAATCTGACAAGACAAACTCAGCTGACTGCAAGGAAAGTCCTGCAGGCCCTGGGTTACATGGCATCTTGCATTCTTCTGATTCCACAAGCAAGGCTGCATATGAGGAAACTACAATGGTACCTAAGGAGTTTATGGACTCAGCACAGTCACAGCTTAGAAACCTTGATCCCACTCATTCCATGCCTCCAAAAGGAATTTCTGTGGTGAGCTCAAGCAAGCAAGTCAAACAGGGGTCTGCCCTTCAGCAAGCCAATAGCCAGCCAAACCATTACAACGGATGCTTCAGACCACGGTTGGGGAGCACACATGGAGGGCAGATGTATTCAAGGACTATGGTCACAAAAGGAGCTACACATGCACATAAACCAAAAGGAAATGCTGGCAGTGATACATGCAATCGAGGCCTTCAAACTCTTTCTGCATCAAGGCCACCTGCTAATAAGGACAGACAACACCACAAGCAAGGAGGCACCCATTCCTACCCTCTTTGCAGACTGGCAATGAATCTATGGGAACTTTCCTTGAAACTCAATATAGAGCTGCAATCCCAGTTTGTGCCAGGAAAAGACAATATACTGGCGGACAGCTTAAGCAGAAATATCATGGATGCACACGAATGGATGCTGCACCCAGACATCTTCCTACAGATAACACAGTCATGGGGAAGGCCAGACATAGATCTTTTTGCCTCCCCCCACAATCATCAGCTGAAGAAATTCTGCTCAAGGACATACCACCCACAAGCATGGAAAGTGGACGGCCTATCTTTCAGCTGGAGAACTCTAACAGTGTATGCATTTCCACCTCTTCCATTAATAACCAAGGTCTTACTGAAGATCAGGACAGAGCAGCCAAAAGTGATTCTGATAGCTCCGGACTGGCCAAGACAACACTGGTACCCACTGTAGCTCTGGACTGGCCAAGACAGCACTGGTACCCACTGTAAAAGAGCATGTCACGCAAAACCATGGCCTCTTCCTCAATGGCCACTTCTCCTGACACAGCACAGTTACAAAACTCTGCATTCCAACCTGAAAACCTTGCAACTAACAGCCTGGAAAATACCTTGATTCCTCCTCAGGATAAGCTATCCAAAAGAGTGAAGGATATCATCATGGAAGCTCGCCGGCCTTCCACAAGAAAGGCATATTCAGCAAAATGGAAAAGATTTCACACTTGGAGCACCACAAAGGGCCTAGATGCGACAGTGATGAACATGGCACATATCCTGGAATACTTGGCAGAAATGCTCCACAATGGCCTGTCTTACTCTTCCATTAAAATTCATGCTTCAGCAATTTCAGCAGAGTACAATACTGATCCACCTGTCTTTTCTCATCCTCTCCTAAGACAGTTTCTAAGAGGAATTAAAAACATCAGTCCTCCAAGGAAACCTCCAGTGCCTACTTGGGACCTTAACTTCGTGTTGGAAAAACTAACTCTGCCTCCCTTTGAACCAGCAGCATCTGCAGAATTACAGTTCCGGTCTTGGAAGACTGCCTTCCTTCTGGCCATAACCTCAGCAAGAAGAGTATCTGAGTTACAGGCCCTCATGGCAGTACAGCCATTTATTTTTCATCAGGACAGAGTCTCATTGAGAACCAATCCTTCATTTATGCCAAAGGTGGTATCCAGGGTCTCATTAAACCAAGCTATTCACCTGCCTACCTTCTTTCCAAATCCACAAAACAAAGGGGAGAAACTTCTGCACACCCTGGACATACACAGACAGTTGCGCTACTACTTGGACAGAACTAAAAGCTACAGAAAAACTGACCAGCTGTTGGTAGCATATGCTGCTGGTGCACAAGGAAAAGCAATTCCCAAACAGACCATTTCAAAATGGATAGGGAATTGCATTCGTTTTTGTTGTTCCTTTCATGGAAAAACTGTGCCAGCTAACATTAGACCTCATTCCACCAGAGCCACAGCCACCTCCACAGCCTTCTTAAGAGGGGTGGCTACCAAGGACATTTTAGAAGCTGCTACATAGAGCTCCGTGCATACATTTTCCAAGCATTACAATTTACCTTTATATTCCAGATCCAGAGCAGGCTTTGCTACGGCAGTCCTGGAGGGCATTTTAGCTACACCATCCTTTACATAGATCCTCCACCCCCAGATTGGCTATGGTATTCTACCCATATGTGATGACTGCAGATGCATCCTTGAAGGACATAGTACAGTTTTGTACCTACCATAAATATAGATGTCCGATAGGTATGCATCTGCAGTCAGGTTTACCCTCCCTCCTTCCCCTCTTTGGTATTTATTGGGTAATTCTCCCTCTCATAGCTAGCTGGGGTTATCTATTATGGTGTATTTGTTTTATATATATATATATATATATATATATATATATATATATATACATATATATTTCTGTGCATGTTTGGAATTTATTGGCATTTCTCCAAATTTAGCCTTCCTTTGAGGGCACCTGGCATCTGGGGCAAGAAACACTGAGGAAGATGGCGTCGGCTGACGCTTTCATACCCCAGGCACTCTGACGTCGGGGAAAGGGCGACATCAGCCAACACCGGACCCAGACTTTGGAATCCGGCCGACCGAAGGGTTGCCTGAGGCAGGACAACCCATATGTGATGACTGCAGATGCATACCTATCGGACATCTACATTTATGGTAGGTACAAAACTGTACTTTGTAGATGTGAGGTTGTTTAGTTGGAACGTCCAGCTTAAACTGGACTATGGTATTTCTTCTAAGGACACGCCGCATAATAAGATTTTTAAAAATCCTAGTACTTATGTACCAGTATTATATCCCCTACTAGATGCTTTTACGAAAATGGTAGAAGAGGATTTGCACACCCTAGATCAGAATAACAGGAAGAAGTGGTATGGGAATTTAACCCCCTGATTGAGAACAGTTTTGAGTAATCTAAGGGATGATAAAAACCTTATCTGACCAGCTGATAAAGGTGGACTCATAGTGGTGTTTAATAGTGTTGATTATTTACAAAAAATGACTCTCATGTTAAGTGACGGTGATTTTTATGAAACGATTAGTTTGAATGAAGTCTGGAGTAAGGTGCGTAACATATCATATATGTTGCAAGATTTAATACTCAATGAGGTAATAGATGAAGACCTGTTTTTTACATGTGGTAGATCCCTTGATTCCGGTTATCCAAGGCTTCCCCAAGGTACATAAAAATCCCCGAGACCCACCTATGAGACCAGTAGTGGCAGGCAGTGGTTGGGCAACGGAGCCCCTATCCATCTACCTTGAGAAACACCTAAGACCCTTGGTGAATTAATCTACACATATTCTTAAAGACACAAAACATTTTTTACTGGACTTGTACTCCAAGGTTGTAGATCTACCATTAGATATGTATTATAAAATGGTTACCCAGGATGTACAGTCCCTTTTTGCTATGATACCTAACACTGAAGGTGAGAGTGTTATGAGATGTTTACAGAGTTGTGAAGCCTATAGTCCAACTATGAAAGATTTATTTGGTGCCTTGTTGGAAATTGTTGTGGAAAATAACATCTTTCTTTCTAATGAGGTAGCCTATATTCAGAAGGATGGCGTGGCTATGGGCACGTGTCAATAGCTAAGCCAATCTTGTCATGCTGGACTGGGAACGTAATAAGCTGTTTGTCCTAGATAGTTTTAAGAAACGTGTTTTCTATGCAGATTTTGTTGATTATCTTTTCCTCCTGTGGACTGGCACAGATAAAGCCCTGGATGACTTCCATAAAGAGATCAACAGTCTAACCATTTTTTTTTAACTTTTCTATTGAACGTTCGATTAATTGCATTACTTTTTTGGATGTTTTTGTTGATAGACTGCCATATGGGATGCTCAATACTGGAGTCTTTAGAAAAACGTGCTATAGGAATTCCCTATTACATTGGGAAAGTATGCACCCCAATTACATATATAACAACTTGATAAGGGGACAGGCGATAAGAGCATCCAGGATGAATCCAAATTATGATAGCTTCTTACAAGAGTTGTCAAAACAACATGCTTTTACAAAGAGCATATAGGCCAGATGAGATCACCTCCCACTTTGAAGGTGTTTTGGAGCTGAGGAATGGTACTGCTAGACCATATTTCTAACAACCATATCCAGTAGAGAATGTCCCTGATATATGTCCTGAAGTTAGGAATCCACCAGTTAGATTTTTTGTTAGTTATACGCAAGACATAAACAGTATGAGAGGTTTTGAACAAGAATTGGAATCTACTTTTACTTGATTCACAACTTAAAGACATTGTTGGTGAAGAGCCTTTAATTTTAGATATAGGAACAAGTCTAACCTGCATAGATTACTTTGTTACCCTCGCCTATCTACACAGCCTAATGAGTGTTTGAACAATACTGTGGGTACTGTTCCATGTAATTGTTGTAATTTTTGCAAATTTGTAGATACCAGCTCCCAGTTTATTCACCCAGTTACTTCTTATTGTTTCAGGTTTCAACTCTGTGCTAATTGCAATACATCACATGTCATTTATTTAGCTAAGTGCACTGCTTGTCAAGCATTCTACGTAGGCAAGACAGACAGAGGCTTACGAGATAGAGTAAGGGAACACCTTTATCACATTCGTACACTGTCTCCATGCAGTGCACTTTCTAAACACATTATAGACAGTGACAATACACATTCATTTGTATTTTTAGTTATACAGATCAATGAACCCAGTGTTAGGGGAGGGGATATATGCAATTACACAAACACTGGAATTAAAATGGATTATCAGACTTAGAGCAGACCGGAGACCAGGTCTGAATGATAAATGTCTGTTGAAACCTGTCCTTAAGAATAGGAGACTCACTGTGAGATAAACATACATATTTTAGAATGTTAATAAATGTTTTATATTTGCCTTTATATACAGATTTATATGTATATGTATATGTATATATATATATATATATATATATATATATATCTATATATGTATAGTTTTCTGTATACATTTTTTATAGACCTGTATTACAGGAAGTGATGTCAGCCCTATTTCCTTATAAAATGTGACTTGATTTTATTCAGTGTTTGTTTCTTATGGTTTGACAAAGCCCTTACAGGGTGAAAGCGCTTACCAATAAAACAGCTTGGATTTTACTTGTCTTTGGCATGGATTCAGTCATTATTTGAACTAGCCAAAAACTAGGTAAAAAACACCAGACTCGAGCCTCGGGAAGAATCCACAGGTTTATTGAACCAAACTGTAAAAATAAAAATCGAAGTAATCCACTTATAAAAGCTACGGACAAGAATTGTATGAGGCCAAACTGCTAAAATGAAGATCGCAATAATCCAATGAAATCACTGCACACAAGAAATATGTAAAGCGCTTTTCGTTCGGGTTAATACCCGAACTTCATCAGACAACTTTCAAAGTAAAGTGCTTAGTGCAAGGCTTAAAATAACCTTTCCTTTTTGAATGCACCTATCAAAAACTTTACCAGTGCATCGTTAAACCAAAGGCACAGTGCAAATTTAAAGTTGTATTACATTCTCGGTCATGCCTTTACTTCAATGTTAGACCGTGTCAGGGTTGTAATGTTCGTTAATATTGTTTTACCCAAAAAGCACATCAGTAGCAAAGAATAAGTAATAAATAAATAAATAAATAACAACTGAGAGTTGTCATACTAACCAAGTATAAACAAATAATATTTAAAGATTATATACTAAAAAGTTGTATACTAAAAGGAGGAAGGTTAAACCAGGTTTCCTTCAATGAGACTGCTTTAACATTCAACTCCTACGTGAGTTGTCACAATAGTAAAAAAATTTGTATAATACATACAATAATAAAAAAAAACACCAAAACTATCTAAATAAATGTATCTAAATAAATGTGTGACCTGGTTCTTATATTTTACCTTTTGTAGCTAAATTTAAACCAGGTACACCAAAGGTCATGGATTCCCGTCTTCAATATTATTTGAACTAGCATTTATTTCTGCTGCTTGAATAAGCCTCAGTGACTGCTGAATTTATGCTGATTTTTGTTGTCAGCCTTGGTTTGCTCCTGTGCTTCTCTTTTGGATCATAGATGAATAAAATGTTGCTGACTGTATGTGTGTAACTTGAGTGGTTGCAAGTTGTTTACAAAATATTACAAGTGTAATAGTTAGTATTTGTTGTGACTTATAAAATTCAGTTTAAGACCTAAAAGCTAAAGAATACTTCCACCATAAAACTAGTTCATGCTGAAGAGTTTGCAATTTATACTTCTTTCATAAGCCTTATGGTTCTAGAGATATGAACATTTGTTTGAAATGTGAGGACATAATTTGATTCTGTCAAAAGGCTTAGGCTCCGCCCGTTGGAAGTTACAGTGCAAACTTCCTGAGCTCCATTGGAGTGAATGAATTAAAGAATACAATTTTTCATATGGGATTGATGCAGTGTGTTGATCTTTTTGCTAAAGGACTGTCCTTTGTTCCAACTAGAAATGGTAATATTGCAAATGTTTTAATGAACATCAAACAATTTGTTCAGAAGTTGAATTTGAATATTGTGTTTAAGGAACTGTCAACAGCCATGTCAAACTTATGAGTATCAAATGCATTTAATCTCCCCTTGCATCCAGTAGTACAATTGTATGCGAAAGTATGTGAGTTAGGTTTGAGAAATATAATGATAGAAGGCACGCAAAGTTTACAATATTAATAAAAATGCATGAAAGAACTGGAATGCATTAAAGATAATATCAGAATAATGAAACCTGATAAAGGGGGAGGATTAGTTATGATGGAAAAATCTGATAATGTAGACAATGTTTCTGATTTTCTTAGAAGTCACTTATAAGCAGGTATCTAATGACTTGAATGTATGTAGCTTATCATAGAGTAACAGCACAATTGAATGATATGTTTACAGAGCAAAGAATTAATATTTATGAATTCAGTTACATGAACAATGTTATTCGTATGGTGCCAACTATCTTTGGTTTGTCAAAGATTCGCAGAAATATTGGTAATCCTATGCATCCTATTGTACATATATACTTGTGCAGAGTTTTTGAATGAAAAATTAAATGGATTTGTGCAGAGAGAATGCATCTGTAAGGACTCCTGAGACTTCATGAGCAAAGTCAATAATCTGGAATGTAGAGATGAGGGCATATTTTTAACCGTAGATGTGAATGATTTGCATGTTATTTCCCATGGAATAGGGTTACAGTGGATGTTCGTCGTATTTCACTGGTGCAGTCATTACACTTGGGTTATCTTGCCGTCAGGCGGTCCCGCAGTCGGCCAGAGTTCCAAAGTCTTGGTCCAGCGTCGGTTGCTGTCGCTTCTTCCCTGATGTCAGTGCACCAGGGGTATTTAAGATGCAGCCGACGCCATTTTCTTCAGTCTTTCTTGCTGCGCGGTGCCCAAAGCAAAAGCAGTTCGCAAGTGCCAGTCGGCCGACTCCTGAGATTTTCAATTCGAATTTCAGATTTTCAATTCGAATTTCAGAACCGAAGTCTTCAATAAAGCTAAGTACCCCGTTGGGGAAACTTTTTCTTGCCTCAGACCGATGTCTGTAAAAGTTAATAATTGTATTTCTTGTGGGAAGCAAATACCTTATAAGGATTTTCATTCTTACTGTATTCCATGCCTAGGCCCAGACCACGATGTCACTAGCTGTCGGTTTTGTGCTAGATTTAACAAACGCACTATTAAACGTTGGTTTGATTTTGCTCGCCATTATTTTGGCCGAAGGTTTAATTATACCATGCCGTCGGAACAACTGACGACCGGAATATACAAAAAAACGCAAAGACAAGGATAAGAACAGGCATCCGAGGCCCAAAACTGACTATGAAGCCTCTTCTAGGCCAGTCGCCGGTTCTCAGTGAGGCGCTTTCGCAGCCTCAGACACCCACTACCTCAGAGCCACAGGCCGCCTCCAACTACCACGTGGAGATGTCTAGGCCTCTGGATACTCAAGGTGTTGGGCCTACGGAAACTAACCCTTCTGATGGGTCCGGAGCCACTGAGCAGGCATCGGCTTCTGAGGGTGTTTTTAGACCTTCAAAGCTTACCATAAAAACTACAGCCAAGTCTAAAGCTCCATTAAAGGCAAAGAAGCAAGTACAGCATTCACCTGGACAGGCCTCCATGCCTAAAAAACAGATGCTCAAAATGGCCGAAGACTTAATTACTCTGATCAGGGGTTCCCATCCCCCTCCTGATAAAAGGCCTAGGCAGGATACAGAATATGATTCCTCTGACCAGGTTTCCATTTCTTCTGATACCTCTTCAGACCAGGGATACTCTTTACCCCCCTATGAGGACTCTGATGCTGAAGAATCAATTCCTTCAGCCTCTCCTCCTGAGGATTACTCTTTTGGACAAACTTTACATACCATGAGGGAGCATTTCCATTGGGAGGGCCAGGATTACTCAGAATCCAAGAAAAGGCTCAGAGACTTTCTTTTATTGCCTCAGCATAGGCCCCTTGCTATCCCGCCAGTGTTGGATATTGTGGAAGATGTGTTCTCTGAATCCAGTTTAAATCCTGATTCTTTGCCCCTGCTCCAGTCAAGCCAGGCAGGTACTACAGAGTCCCTGACTCTCACAAGTTTCTCTCTAAAAATCCTGTTGCTGACCCAGAAACTATTTCCCAGGGTCCCAAAGGAGTAAAGGCTTCCATGGCTAAAAATCCAGTTCCCCTCTGACAGGGATTCTAGGGCATTAGACAGATGGGGGAAGAAAGTTTACACTTCGGCAATTAGCAGTGAGAGCTTTAAATTGCCAGTTTCACATGCTTAAATACCAACAATATTTAATGTCTCTGTTAAAACAGAAAATGCCTACAACTTCGGAACATCCTGACTATAAGGAAATGCAGGATTTATTGCATGCAGCTGAACAAGTGGGAAAACATACTCTGCAATGTGGTTTTGATTCATTAGAGGCTTCTTGTAGAGCAGCAGTTACAGGATCTGTGATTCGAAGGCATGCTTGGTTAAAAGAACAAAGTTTACCTGGCAAAATTATTGGATGCTCCTTTACAGCAGGATATTTGTTGTTAAGGCAGAAGAGGTATTAAAGAAAATGGAGGATAAGGCAAAATTTATGCAAACAGTGAAGGATTTTTTACAGGTACAGCCAACTCGATTTAGCAGAAATTGGCCTTCTAAGAATTGGTCCTTTCCAGTGTCAGACAGACCACAAAGAGGCAGATACAGACGCCCAAGAGGCAGATCTCAGCCCCAAGGCTCTTAGACCACGACATTGGGGTGCTTCAACCCCAAAAGGAGGTGGGGACAAGTCCCAACCTTATAGGAAACAGCCCCAATGACTTCCCTCTTCAAATGCCAAGCACTTGCCTTTTGGCAGCTCCCTTAGGGGGAAAACTATCACTTTCTTCTCTAAATTGGCATATAGTCACCCAAGACAAATGGGTTCTGAATATTGTGTCTCAAGGTTACAGGTTCTACTTTCACACTCTACCAAGACTAAAAGGAATGCCAGATCTGCCACAAAATCAATGGGCAGAGGCACAAAAACAAATTACAGCCCTCATGGACATGAGCGCTATTCAAAAGGTGCCACAACAGGAACAAGGACAAGGATTTTACTCAAGACTTTTCCTGGTCCCCAGAAAGGACAAAGCCTGGAGACCCATACTAGACCTTTCTACTCTCAATACTTACCAGGATGTTCCGAAATTCAAAATGTTGACACTACAGCAGCTTCTACCCATGGCTGGGCAACAAGGCATGGCTTGTTACTTTGGACCTCAAAGAGGCATACCTGCATGTCCGTATCAGACAAAATTGCAGATGATACCTCAGATTCATAGCTGGTTCAATGCATTACCGATTCTCTGCACTGCCCTTTGGCTTATCTACTGCGCCCAGGGTCTTCACAAAGTGCCTGGCACCAGTAATTGCATTTTGCAGGCAAAAAGGAATTCAACTATATCCATACTTGGACGACTGCCTTATTCAAGCAGAGAGCAAGGACATACTTCTAAAGCATCTGGCATTTGTAAAAAGGTTGCTAATTTGCCTGGGGTACACAGTAAACGAAAAGAAGTCAAAACTAGTGCCCTCACAAGAGATGATATTCCTGGGTGCCAGCTTAAATACAACGGCCCAGATGGCTTATCTCACACCAGACAGGCAAGGACAACTGACTCAGTGCTTTCAATTGATGGCAACAAAAACCCAACTCCCTGCAAGAAAAATTCTGCAGGCCTTGGGATTCATGGCATCCTGCATACTACTAATTCCATATGCCAGACTGCATATGAGGAAATTACAATGGTACCTAAAAAGTGTTTGGACTCAACACTGTCACAGTTTGGAAGCAGTAATACCACTAATTCCCTGCCTGCAACAGGAGTTTCGATGGTGGGCACAGGCATGCCACCTCAACAAGGGACAACCTTTCACTCTTCCCACAGCCAGGGACAGACAACACCACAGTTATGTGGTACATAAACAAGCAAGGGGGCACTCCTTCTTATCCCCTATGCAGACAAGCCATGACCTTGTGGAACACAGCTCTAACCTATCAAGTTCATCTGCAAGCACAATTCCTGCCAGGAAAGAAAAATACTCTGGCAGACGACTTAAGCAGAAACATCATGGATCCTCACGAGTGGAAATTAAATCCACAAGTATTAGGCATGATAACGCAAAAATAGGGGTGCCCAGACATAGATCTTTTTGCCTCCCCAATGAATTGCCAACTACAAAAATTCTGCACAAGGACTTATCACACACAAGCATGGAAAGTGGACGCTTTCTCATTCAGCTGGAAAAGCCTAAAAGTTTATGCCTTCCCACCACTGCCTCTACATTCAAAGGTACTCCTAAAAGCCAGGCAAGAAAAACACATATCCTGATTGCCCCAGACTGGCCATGCCAACACTGGTACCCAATCTTAAAGAACTTAGCTCAAGGCCCACCATGGATTTTACCTCAAACTCCACACCTTCTGACTCAACAAAACAATCAGATCCAGCACAGTCAGCTCATAACATTAAACCTGGCTGCATGGCACATTTCTTAAGTCAAGCAGACAACACCTCTTTCTAAAGCTGTTATGGATGTCATTTTGGAGGCCAGGAGGCCTAGCACAAGGAAATCTTATTCAGAAAAGTGGAAGAGATTCTGTGCCTGGAACCGGGGTCAAAACTTTGACCTTGTCCCAAATATTCCTCTGATATTACAATACTTAACTGAGATGCTGGACAAAGGACCATCTTTTTCATCCGTTAAGATCCACGCCTCTGCCATCTCGACTCCATTACAACACAGATCCTACTACTTTCTCTCATCCATTGCTAAAACAGTACCTGAGAGGGGCTAAAAACATAAGACCGTCCTGGAGAGCGCCAACACCAACTTGGGACCTCAATTTTGTCTTGGAAAAACTAACTTTACCTCCTTTTGAGCCAGCCAATTCGGCAGAACTAAAATATGTGTCATGGAAAACTGCTCTGCTTCTGGCAGTAACCTCGGCACGAAGAGTCTCAGAGTTACAGGCACTAATGGCAGTGGAGCCTTTCATCATTTTCCACCAAGATAGGGTTTCTTTAAGAACAAACCCTTCATTTATGCCAAAGGTAGTATCCAGTGCCAATCTATTCACTTGCCAACTTTTTATCCAAATCCCCAGAATAAAGGGGAGAGACTTCTGCATTCATTGGACATACACAGTTACTTTTCTACTTGGACAAAACAAAAGCTTTCAGAAAAAGTGAGCAATTGTTAGTAGCATATGCTGCAGGATCACAGGGAAAGGCTATTTCAAAGCAGACCATTTCAAAGTGGACAGGACACTGTATCCGTTTCTGTTACACACAGCATGGGAAACCTGTACCTAGTAACATTAGGCCACATTCCACCAGGGCAACAGCCACTTCAACTGCCTACCTTAGAGAAGTACCTACCAAAGACATCTTGGAAGCTGCAACTTGTGTTCAGTGCACACCTTTACCAAGCATTATCACTTGCCTCTTTATTCTAGATCCAGAGCTGGCTTTGCCACTGCAGTGCTGCAGGGCTTCTTAGCCACCCCAAATCCTCTATAGAACCAGCCACCATAACTCAGCTTTGGGATTCAACCCAAGTGTAATGACTGTAGCAGTGAAACATGATGAACATAGTACAGTTTTGTACCTACCATAAATGTAGATGTCCGAGTGTCTTCACTGCTGCAGTCCAGGTTACCTTCCCTCCATCCCCTCTTTCTTAGCTGGGACTTATCTACACTTTTCTACCCTATACTACCTATGTGGTGTATTTGCTGGTAACTGAAAATTTTGGTTTTACTCTTTATGTATGTTTGACTAGCAATATGTATTGCCTACCTATTTGGAGGCACCTGACATCTGGGGCAAGAAAAACTGAAGAAAATGGCGTTGGCTGCATCTTGTATGCCCCTGGCGCACTGACGTCAGGGAAGAAGCGACAGCAACCGACGCTGGAACAAAACTTTGGAACTCTGGCCGACTGCGGGACCGCCTGCCAGAAGGATAACCCAAGCGTAATGACTGCAGCAGTGAAGACACACTAACATCTACATTTATGGTAGGTGCAAAACTGTACTTTTAAGGACTATCTCTTTGGTAAGGGGGTCGCACAAGAAAAAAATTTATGCAAGAAACTATTAGAAATTGTGTTTAAAAACTGTATATTATTTGAAGGCCATTATTTTTTGCAGCCGGGGGTAGCTGTGGGGGGTCTACATATAGTTCATTTTTTGCCTATATCATAATTATTCTGGGGGAAAACACTTGCCTCTTCAGTAATAACTACATGGATTCATGTAGATTATCTATAAGGTACCTGGACGATATATTATATGGAAAGAAAGTTTGGAGAGAGAATACCATCCTGTTTAAGCTATATTTATATATACAAAAGAGTTGGAAGAATTGCCAGTATATGTGATATTTCCGCTTTCCCTATGATGATGCGATCTTGACACTAGTCTACGAGTCATGGGGAGGGAGTGCTAGGAGACACCCCCCCCCTTTTTTTAACTCGTGAATGCTGTTCACATTCAGGAAGTTTTGGTAATTTGTGATGTCACTTTTGTAAGGCCTTCACAAATGATTTGTGTATTTGTCATGGAACCCGCTGTTGGAATTAGTTGCTACTTGTATGACTTCCAAATTTTCAGTTGTTTTCAGCAAGAGGTTCTCTGGTTCAGTTCTTGGCTGGGGTGCCTTCTGTGCGGAGTCTGCATGTCCTCCCTGTGGTCGCGTGGGTTTCCTCCGGGTGCTCTGGTTTCCTCCCACATCCCAAAGACATGCAGTAGATGGATTGGACACACTAAATTGGCCCTAGGTGTGTGTGTGTGTGTGTGTGTGTGTGTGTGTACCTTCTGTGGAAGGTTGGGCGCCGGGCTGGCAACTCGACACCGTAAAACTCCTCTGCCAATCATGAGTGGACAGATGATCCGCTGTGGTGACCCCTAACTGGGAAAAGCCGAAAGAAGAAGTATGGAAGCCAGAGAAGGAAAGAGACCACTATGGCTTGTAACTGTACAGTTGCTAGAATAACTCTTGAGAGACTTTTTACATACAGCTTATAGGATTCATTCCATACTTAACATAGCAGTGGAGACTAGAGAATTTCTAACACTGTGCTTACTGTGGTGGTGTTAGTGAAATGCCCAATAATTAGTGTATTTGTCCTAAGCACACATTAACAGTAAGCATTATCAAAACTGGAGCTGCTGTTTACTGTGGCTTTACTCCCAGACTTGTGCTTTGTGAATAGTGTATATACTGTGAAGTGCACTACATTTAGGAAGTTGATGGGTGCTACCTTAGTCTTACTGGTGTGTAGTTAACCATTTCAAAGTGCACCACATTCTTTATATGTACATCTTTATAATTTTTAAATTGTTTACCTTGCATAATTGTCTGGACTGCTCATTTTCCTTCTTAGTCAGTTCTTCATCCCTCCTTCTCTGTTTGGTCTGCTTAAAAATATTCAGTAAAGTTTTGTGAGATAGGCAGGTTGGTGGTGGGGGAAGTAGTGATTGTCAGCATAGGCTATCATGCTACGTAGAAGCCTTCTTAAATGTCTACTGAGGGGAGTGGTTGATAATGTAGCACCTAGACAGCATTAATTAAATTAGTGAGTTCATTCAGCAGTTATACCACAGAGTGAAAAACATATTTGTGCATAGCTGCCTGAGCGACATAGTTGCTGCAAAACAGTCACTTTGTTTATTTTTGTAGTTAGTTGTTGACTAGCTTGCTGGTGGTTACATTTTGATGAGTGCAGGTTTGTGTAGGTGGATGAGGAAAAATGTGCCATGGGTACCAGTGTAGACATTCATATAAGCCATTATTGTGTTGAAAATGTGTTACTCTAATGTAGTGCCAATGAGATGGTTTCTTTTTCTGGATATAAAGAGCGCAGGGGATTATACCTCTCAACCTGGAAACATCAGAAGTCTGGACAAAAGCCCATAGAAAATGGGTACAAATCTATACTCTGATTAACATAAGACTTGCATACAGAATTGTGTAACCCAGCCCACTCCAATGGAATTGTGGGGTATCGACTTTCAAACACAAACTGAAGAGCAGACAACCAACATATGGCCCCAGAGAGCCAGACCCTGTAGTAAATATTACCCATTTTCTTTTATGTGTAGCAATGATGTTCAGTGGGAAGGGAGGAAATGATGGACCTTAAGATTTTGTTTTTGGTGACTTGCAGTATGTAGGTTTTATGGTAAAAGCAGGGCATTTAATGGTAGGCAGTATACTAATCTTGGCAAAAGAATATTATAGTTTGCTAGGACAGTCATTCTTCATAGCCTACTTCTCAGTGGCATAGCTACAGTTTGTGCATCCCGGGGCTGTCTTTGACTTTGCCCCCCTCCCCCCCCTCACAAAATCATGGTTGAATGGGGCCTCCCCATATGCAGTCCTCCCCCCCTGCAGCCATTCTACTGTCCCATTACTTGGCTATTTTGCCCCATTTACTATAAAATCTGTAAAGTGCATGCATACTGCTTTACTTCTGAGATGATTTGGATTTCATTTAAGTTTTATTTCACATTTTACAGCACAGACAGTAATAGACATCTGCTAAACAAAACATTGCAGTCTCACAATTAAAATAGACTTAGCATTAAAACTTCTATACCCTTGAAACTCACATTCATTGAAGCCCCATTCAAAGAAAATACATCTGGCCAGTGGCAGAAAAAGATTAACTTTGGGCTGCCTCTGTTTTCAAATCATAGGTCCCTTGCACACGAAACATGCATGTGTTCTTTGATACACCTTCCTGATTGTATTATATTATATTCCTTGTATAATACAGTACAGTTGTTAGGCATTTTAAATGTATTGTTTTGAACATTTTTTCCAGTAAACAATGAAACAAAATGCATGCAGCAGTAATGACAACACTACCCAATTCAGGGCATTTCCATCATAAGTCTGCTCAAACATCTACAATCCACCAGTATCAGTAAATATACACAATCTCTGTAGAAGAAAAAGTCATCTAACTAATTCCACATTAAAGAGATCTAACTAATGAAGAGGTTGCTGCTAGCAAACAACTTTATATTTCATTGTTTCATCTACAAAGTGCCTATTGCCCTTGAGGAATAACTTTTCTGTTACATTAAAAAATGATAAGCTAGTAATATTGCAGTAGGGAATGGATGGCAAACTGACGGTGATAACTAGTAACTATGAACCTAAGAGGACATTCTCAGGACTGCAACATCCACCCATTTAAAAGTACAACACAGTACAGTATCAGCAGTGCATTTACATAGTGTAGGAGACTGGGGAGTAGAACCCCCACAGCCTTCTGCATCAAAAGCAAGTATTCAACCTGTTATGCTATTAACAACGCAAGTGGACTCACTATCATAAGCAGCACTAAACTTCTCTACCCCTGAAGCTCTAAGCTCCTTGTAAAATCCACTTGACACTCAAAGCCCAAAAACCAGGGACACATTATAAACATTGCTTGTATAATCTTGGAAAGTTGCTAGAAGTGTGTTGTGTTGCCACCACGCATTTCACTGCCACGTCTTGAACCCAGGACCCTGTGCACTACAGTCAGAACAACATACCACTATGCCAAATCAGCTGTTTCCTAAAAGATAGGAAGAATGAAACTTCAATGGTCATCATTTACTGAATTCAGTTCTCACCATAGATCTCAACCGCTTAGCACAAAACACCTGGACAAAGCCAATAATGGGGGAATACAGCCCTAAATATGGGCAGATTTCAAATATTGATCTTATAAACTTAGAAAATTGCTAGACTAAAAGATTTTGTGTTACCATGTATTTTCTGAAGACTATTAGTCTGAAATCCAAATGCCTGTCATTTATTTAAGGAATTCAATCCTTCACTGATTTGCCATAGAAACCACAGATTTTTTGAGGAACAAAAATATTAGGCAAAAATCTGGATGGTTTTTAGAAGTGGTAGTGGGTAGGGAATTCAGGCTGTTGCTGGTACAGGGCTTGAGCAACTCTAGCCACCAGGTGCATTTATGTGGGGCATCTCTCTCACGCACACACACGCGCACACACACACACACCATAAACCACACTTTCTCTCCCTCTTCCCTTCTTTGCAGCACAGCATAAAGCACTCTTCCCTTCGTACGTGACTTGCAGCACAGCATAAAACACTCTTCCCTTCTTACGTGACTTGCAGCACAGCATAAAACACTCTTCCCTTCTTACGTGACTTGCAGCACAGCATAAAACACATGTCCTTCAAGAATGCAACTGCAGTCATAACATGTGGGTTGTCCTGCCTCAGGCAGCCCTCGGTCGGCCGGATTCCAAAGTCTGGGTCCGACGTCGGCTGATTTTCTCTCCGACGTCAGAGCGGCTGGAGTACATAAGCATCAGCCGACGCCATTTTCTTCAGTCTTTCTTGCCGCGCGGTGCCCGAAGCAGAAGCAGTTCGCAAGTGCCGGTCGGTCAGCTCCTGTATTCTTCGATACCGAAGTCATCAAAAAAGCTAAGTACCCCGTTGGGGACCTTTTCTTGCCTCAGCCGATGTCAGAAATTACTGAAAAAGTTAACAATTGTCTTTCTTGTGGTAAACAAATACCTCATAAGGATTTCCACTCTTACTGTCTTCCTTGCCTGGGCCCAGACCACGACGTCTTGGCCTGTATAGCCTGTGCTCGCTTCAACAAGCGCACTCTCAGGCGCCGGGCGGAGTTCGCTGACGATTTTTTCGCCGATAAATTTGCTTACACCATGCCGTCGGATCTTCCGACATCGCAAACTCCCAAAAAGCGAAAAGACCGGGACCGACATCCTCGGCCCGCGTCTACCACCGACTCCACGCCAAAACCTAGCGCGAGTGCTCCGGTTCCTTCTGAGACTGTCTCTCCACCGCTCCGAACCGAAGACACTGCATTACCGACGACTCCGATTCAGGACATTACTCCGCCAGTTATCGATTTTCCTCCGGATACCGAAACCGAGGAAATGCCCGAGACCATTGCTGTAGACAAGGTCACTCCTGCACGGGAGCTGCCAGGCCTCCTATGGCCATGTCTATTAAGGCCTACACTAGGGCTAAGGCAGCCAGCAAAACAAAGCATATTACTTCTAAATCCTTACCTCAGCCTACTCCAGAGACACAAATTATGTCCATGGCTGCTGATTTAATTTCCATGATTAGAGGTTCACAGGCCCATCCTGAGAGAGGATCCCAGCCTCCTTCTGATAAAAGGCCCCGGGTTGAACCCTCTGACCCTATTCCTTCAGATGAAGATTCTGAGGGCTCTGTCCACTCTGATAGCCAGGAAGAGCTCTTCCAGACCTATGAGGACTCGGATGCAGAAGATTCCATCCCCTCGGCCTCCCCTCCTGAGGATATTTCTTTTGGGGAAGTTCTGCACACCATGAGGGAACATTTCAAGTGGCAAGGTCAGGAATATTCTGATTCTAGGAAACGCCTTAGGACTTTCCTTAAGAAGCCCCAGCACAGGCCCTTAGCTATTCCTCCTGTACTTGATGTTCTGGATGATTTATATTCTGACTCTAGTGCTACCCCTGATTCTCTTCCTCCTGCTGCAGCCAAGCCAGACAGGTATTACAGGGTCCCAGAAACTAATTCACATTTATTCAGGGCCCATACTGCTGATTTGGAAACTATTTCACAGGGGCCTAAAGGAGTTTCAGCCTCCACCTCTAAAAATCCATTGCCCTCCAACAGGGAAGCTAGGTCATTAGAGAGATGGGGCAAAAAGGTTTACACGTCCACTACCTTATCTATGAGAGCTTTAAATTGCCTTTTTCATATGTTACAATATCAGGATTACCTGTTAGAAGATTTACAAAAAACATTAGCCACTCCTGATCCTTTAGACAGGAAGACTTTGCAGGAAGCTGTACATAACACTCAGCAAGTAAGCAATCACTTCCTGCAGTGTGGATATGATGCACTGGAAGCTTCATGTAGGGCAGCTATGACAGGGGCAGTCATTCGTAGACATGCTTGGTTAAAAGATCAACCTCTACCAGATCATGTAAAAGCAAAACTTCTGGATGCACCTTTGGAAAAGAACAAGCTTTTTGGTGCGAATGCTAAGGATGTATTAAAGACTATCGAAGAAAAAGCAAACTCAGTTCAGACGGTGAAAGATTTCCTCCAGGTTCAACCCCCCAGATTCGGTAGGAATTGGCCTTCTAAAAACTGGTCCTTTCCTAATCCAGAAAAGTTTCAAAGGGGTAAGAACAGACGTGGCCGAGGAAGAGGCCAATACAGAGGCCCCTTACAGGGGACGACAATGGCAGCCAGGAAACCAAAGAAGTGACGCAGGGGTTTCACCTGCCCCACAACCACAATCTCAATGACTTTCCTCTACTACTGCCTACCAGGGAACAAATAGAAGCTCCCTTGGGTGGGAAATTATCTCTGTTTGCAGAAAATTGGCACAGACTGACAAAGGACAAATGGATTTTGGACATTATAGACCGAGGGTACAGGTTTCATTTTCATACTTACCAAGAAAACAAGGCATGCCAAACCTACCACAAAACCAGAGGGCAGAGGCTATCAAGCAAATCACTCTGCTGACTCGGATGAAAGCAATAGAAAGAGTTCCACAACAAGAACAAGACCAGGGGTTTTACTCAAGACTGTTCCTTGTTCCAAGAAAAGAATCTCAATGGAGACCAATACTGGACTTGTCCACATTAAACACCTTTCTCATAGTACCAAAGTTCAAAATGCTGACTCTACAGCAACTCCTTCCCATGCTGGGCAAGGGGTCTTGGCTGATTACTCTGGACCTCAAGGAGGCATACCTGCATGTCCCTATCAGACACAGCTGCAGTAGATACCTCAGATTTCTTGCAGGGCCAGAGCATTATCAATTCTCAGCATTGCCATTTGGCTTATCTACTGCCCAGAGTATTCACAAAATGCCTGGCTTCAGTGATTGCTCATTGCAGGCTCCAGGGATACAAATTTACCCGTACCTGGACGACTGCCTCATACAAGCGGACGACAAATTGATGTTGACAAAAAACCTGGATTATGTCATACGATTACTTCAAGCTCTGGGATACACAGTCAACTTCCAAAAGTCAAGACTGCAGCCATCCCAGCAAATAATCTTCTTAGGAGCCAAACTAGACACAGCCTCTCAGATGGCTTACCTGACAGAAGACAAGCAAGAGAAGTTAACTCCATTACTTCAAAGGTTTAGCAAAACTCACCCAGATGACTGCAAGGAGATTCCTACAGGCCCTGGGTTACATGGCATCCTGCATTCTCCTGGTTCCATTAGCAAGACTACACATGAGAAAGCTTCAATGGTACCTAAAAAGCATTTGGTCTCAACACAGCAACAACTTGGAGACAATCATACCGCTCATTCCATGCCTACAAAAGGAATTCCTATGGTGGGCCTCGGTGAGCCAGGCAAACACAGGTATGTCATTCAAAAAACCACAGATAACGCACACCATGACCACAGACGCTTCAGACCTTGGATGGGGGGCGCACGTGGAAGGCAGGTGTATACAAGGACAATGGTCTCCTGAGGAAACACATCTGCATATAAACCAAAAGGAAATGCTGGCAGTAATGCATGCCATCGAGGCCTTTCAACACCAACTCCAGCAAGGCCATTTACTGATACGGACAGACAACACCACTGTGATGTGGTACATAAACAAGCAAGGGGGCACCCACTGTTACCCCCTTTGCAGACTGACAATGCATCTTTGGGAGAAATCACTGAGCCTAAACATCCAGTTACAATCCCAGTTTGTTCCAGGAAAAGACAATGTGTTGGCGGACAGCCTAAGCAGGAATTTCACAGATCCACACGAGTGGAGGTTACATCCGAAGGCCTTCAGGCAACTCACTTCGACATGGGGCAAGCCAGAAGTGGACCTATTTGCCTCTCACCTCAACCATCTTCTACCAAAATTCTGTACAAGGACATACCATCCAAAAGCTTGGAAAATAGATGCCCTCTCATTCAACTGGAACTCCCTAACAATCTATGCATTCCCACCTCTGCCACTGATGACGTCAGTATTACTAAAGATCAAAGCAGAGAGACCCAAGGGAATCATAATAGCTCCGGACTGGCCAAGACAACACTGGTACCCACTACTATGGAGCATATGTCACACCAGGAGGTGGGCCCTTCCCCAATGGCCTCTACTTTTGACTCAACACAATTTCGAAACAGTGCATCCAAATCTTCAGACACTGCAGCTAACAGCCTGGGAGATCCCATAAATAACTTCAGCCCATCTCTCTCCAAGGAAGTTCAGCGGATACTAACAGAGGCTCGAAGACCATCCACCAGAAAGGTTTACTTAGCAAAGTGGAAAAGATTCAGCAATTGGATTCAGCAATTGGAATACCAGCAAGGGACATGATGCATCATTGTTGAACATCCCACTCATCTTGGAATATTTGGCAGATATGTTAAAGAACAGCCTCTCATATTCTTCCATAAAGATACATGCATCTGCTATTTCAGCTAGATACAACACTGATCCTCCTGTTTTTTCACACCCTTTACTAAGGCAATTCCTCAGGGGAATCAAGAACATTAAGCCACCAAGAAAGGCCCCAGTGCCAGCCTGGGACCTCAATTTTGTCCTAGAAAAACTGACTCTACCTCCATTTGAGCCAGCAGCTTCAGTTGACTTGCAATTTCTCTCATGGAAGACAGCTTTCTTGTTGGCAATTACCTCAGCAAGAAGGGTTTCGGAGCTACAAGCCCTAATGGCAATACCACCCTTTATTATTTTTCACAGAGACAGGGTTTCATTAAGGACCAACCCTACTTTTATACCAAAGGTGGTATCTAGGGTTTCTTTAAATCAAGCCATTCATCTGCCTGCTTTCTTCCCCAATCCTGAGAATAAGGGGGAAAGACTGTTGCATACCTTGGACATTCACAGACAACTTCGATACCACCTGGACAGAACCAAGGCCAGTAGGAAGTCTGAACAACTTTTTGTAGCTTACGCCCCTGCAGTCCAAGGAAAAGCAATTTCAAAACAGACTATTTCAAAATGGATTGGACATTGCATCAGATTCTGTTATTCCTTTCATGGAAAGACTGTTCCAGCCAATGTCAGACCACTTTCCACCAGAGCTACAGCCACCTCTATAGCATTCTTAAGAGGGGTGCCTACTAAGGACATTCTAGAAGCTGCTACATGGAGCTCCTTGCATACATTCTCCAAACACTACAATCTCCCTCTATACTCCAGATCCAGAGCAGGCTTTGCTTCGGCAGTCCTGCAGGGTTTGATTGCCACACCATCTTTTTCCTAGAGCATTCCTCCTCCCCCAGCTAAGCTATGGTATTCTACCCACATGTTATGACTGCAGTTGCATTCTTGAAGGACATAGTACAGTTTTGTACCTACCATAAATGTAGATGTCCGATAGACATGCAACTGCAGTCGGATTTTCCCTCCCTCTATGCCTAGGGTCCACTCCTATCCCTGTTACTCTTAGCTGGGGATATCTGTTATGGTGTATTTGTTTTATTGCTCATTTATTTGTTTGGAATCCTGTTTTTGTCTTCCAATTTGATTACAGCTTTCCTTGGAGGGCACCTGGCATCTGGGGCAAGAAACACTGAAGAAAATGGCGTTGGCTGATGCTTATGTACTCCAGCCGCTCTGACGTCGGAGAGAAATGCGACATCAGCCGACGTCGGACCCAGACTTTGGAATCCGGCCGACCGAGGGCTGCCTGAGGCAGGACAACCCACATGTTATGACTGCAGTTGCATGTCTATCGGACATCTACATTTATGGTAGGTACAAAACTGTACTTTTTCCCTTCTTATGTGACTTGCAGCACAGCATAACCAACACTAAACAACACTTTTCCCTCCAGTTCACTCGACGTCTTGCACCGTAAACGTAATGGAATCACACCCCCTTTGTAAAGTACTTTGCAGCACAGTATAAACTACACATTCCCTTTCCCACTGGTTCATTCGCAAATAAAAAACTGAGTTCTCTGGCTGGCTCACACACACACACACAGTAACTGTTACGGAACACTTACTTCACTTGCAGCATAAACTAAGTTCCCTTCCTGCATGTAACAGAATCACACACACCGGCTTTGTATCGGACTTGCAGCAGTGTTCTAATCCTGGTTCGCAAATAAAAAACTGAGTTTGCTGGCTGGATGACAAAATCTTCAGGTTTACAGCTGAAGCCCCTGCGAGCATTGCAAATAATAGCTTATAATTCCCGCTTGCTCAAAATATGTCCCTGGAGCAGTATTCACAGGCTGACATCACACACGTGATGAAGTCAGTCAAGGGCGAAAATTTGAGAGCCAGGAAAATCGGAAATTATGGGGTGTCATTCTGGAATCGTGGTACCCAATTATTTGGACCCTCAAAACCAGTAAAAACTGAGAAATTTGATACAGTTGAGAGGTATGACAGAGATGTTAAGTGATTTCCTCAGACAAACACTGTGTTTCTATCTGGGGTTGTACGGTGCACTCTGGCATTTACAGTTCTTGTATCTGAGTATGTTGTTTTTTTTGTAGTATATTAGCCTAAGGCTTAGTAAGTATGCTAAACACTGAGAAGGTTCCATATTTTTTGCACGACTAACAGTTCTTTTAACTATTCAGTCTGCTGCTTCAGAAACCGTATTTTCCTGTCTAGACGTGGAGAATGCAGCTCTTATTTGTTTAGCTAGAACACCTCAAATCCTAACTTGCTAAAAGTCTAAACTGAAGACCTGAAATGCTTGTTTGACTGGAGAGGTGCGAGTTTCATTTTGGTCAGCAAGTTGTAGGTCTTGTATGGAATTCTGTTCAGGGAACTGTTCATATTGAATTTCCTAAACTTAACAATGGATTTCCTTCCTGGAATAAAACAGACTGAGCTTTTCACATATCAGATTTGCTTTCTTTGTACATAAATGTTTAGGAGGCTTTTTAAATGAACTGCAGCACTAAAATCTCTTTTTCACATCTTTGTATTCCACAGTACAACAGTAAGTAGTGCAACATGACAAAGTGTGTTATGTGATATAATGCATCACGTGGAGTAAATGTGCTTCTCCTGAAATAATTCAGGCCAATTTATTTGATGCTAAATTGCATGGTTTCCAGTAGGTCTTGCAGCAAAGTCAGATGAAGTCCGAATCGGGGAAAGTTGCATTTTTTGGGTTGAAAATAGTAAATGTTTTTCCTATTTGGGTATTTGCCCTATAAGGAAGGTTTATTGAAAGGAATAGGGGAGCTGACGTTTTAGAGCATATACCCTGAAGGTGGGATTATCTTGTGTAATATTAGGTTTGGAGAGCACCACTGCTTTGACATCCAGTATAGCAAATGGGATCATACTTAACTTGCACATATTGAAAATATGTGCAAGGACCCTTGAAAAGTAGGTGCATCTAGCCAAAATTCTGGGCATCTAATTAGTACAAAATTTGAGTACCAAATAGCATACAACTCTTTCCACTTCCAGTAAGACTGTTTGGGTACTACTCAGAAATATGTATTAAAAAAGAAAAAAAACAGAACGTGACAAAAGTGATGGAAGCATATTGCCAGAGTGAGAGGGTAAAATGTATAGAATTGAATGAACTGTATTGCAAAATTCTAGGCACTGTAATCATTTGTCGAAACCGGTTTGTGTATTCACTCTATCTGACTGATATGAAGTTTGTACTACCAACAGATTAAAGTTATCTTGATGCTACAGCTGCTGGTCTTATTTTTTCCTTTGGGTATTGCAAAGTTTTATCATAGGTCATTTATTTTTGTTTCTTGAAAAGTGAGATGTAGTATGAGTGTCCTCTTTCTTTGAATTATTGGCTCCACTAGTATGTTGGTCATGTGGTGTGGTTTTCTGTGTACTGTAGAGTAATATGTGTTTATTAAAAGTAAACAACAACTTCAGAAATCATGTGTGATGAGGGGGATTCAGAAAGTTCTGTGACTGGATGAACGAAGATTGAAAATGGGACATGCCTCCAAAGTATGTACATAATGTGTAGGGGTGTATTAGGCCTGAAAATAGGGGATATGCCTCCAAAATAGGGACAGTTAAGAGATCTGCTGGATATGTTTTTTGACTCCTACCTTTAAGGGTAAAGGAGCCAGTTGCAGCTTGAATTTTAATTAAAAAAAAAGTTTAGTCAAATTGTTATGCTTCAGCATATAAAATAAGTTTTATATAGAAACATGTACTCTTTTTAAGGCCCAAAGTCACACTCATGTCATATATTCATGTTTTGATAGATTTTGTTTATTTTACTCTGAGAATTAAAAGCTACACGCTTTCAACTGATTGACTAGTTAATATTGCAGCTTCTTCATTTGCAAAGGCCATTCTGATCTAAATTTCAAGCAAACTTCATATAAGTTCTCTCTCTTTTTCAGCATATTCTTGTGAATTTTTCAGAACAAATTCCTGGGCAGTCTGAGTGTAAAACCTTTTCATACAGGAGAGTATTAGTTATCTGCATGTATGTTAAAACAAGTAAAACGTGAATTTCTTCTAATGAAATGAAATTACTTTCTCTGAAAAATCGTATTCTGTTTATCTTTCTAGAAGAATGTACTAGTAATGCAGACATGTTCTTAGTTTGTCAGCCTGAAAAACTATACAGTGTGTTTTTGTTACAAGCAGATTGGCAAAAACAGAGCATCCAGATGGCTGTATTAAACTGATGCTGGACCTGCAGTAAATGATAATGGGCTGGATTATGAAAGGGCTGCCTCGGCAGCAGTAAGGTCTAACTGGTGGACCTTTCAGATTCAGAGACAGCCACACAACAGTGATTCTCTGAGGTTTCTAGGATCTCTGCAATTAGCCATCTCTTCAGCTGAGCAATATGAGAATGAGGCACTCTGGGGAAACTGGCCTGCTCTAACTAGCCATGTGCTTCCCCCATAATTGGCTACTTTACTTGGCTCTGCCTGCTGAATTAATTAACTCTGGCAAAAGTATATATTCACCCTTTGTTTTCAATGGTTGAGATTGTGTTAGAGGTAAGGGAGTTTTCAGACATTTGGTGGGGGTGGAGGTGTTTGTATGTGAGTAGCTGTATCTGTGAGTGTATGCAGAGGGATGAGTGTTCTTGATTGTGTGTTTTTATCTTTCTGGGTGGCTGCATTTTGGGGGGGGGGTTAAGGGATCGGTAGGGTAGGTGTGTGCATCACTGAATGCAGTCTTGTAGTAGGGACAGGCTGTGTATATTTTTTGGGGGGGCTATGTCACCTATAAACGCCCCTAGACTAACATGCAAATGTTGCAGTATTGGAGGGACATTAGACACCTCCTGAAAGTTCAGTATTACTGTAATGTCTCTTAAGAGTTAATGGAACAATGGGTTTTGTATCACAAAAGATGCATAGGCAAGGGACATTAGACACCGGGTATACTTCTAAAAATATTACCCAAACCTCACTTAAAAGTTAATTACTCAGAAGTTGCTAGCACAAAAGATGTGTGAGTGGGGAGAATACTAGACAATAAGGAAACTCCTTACTCTAAGCTCCTTAAAAACATTAGGGCAAAGGCTTCAACCCCTGTACCCTCTGCATAGAAAACAATATTTTAATACTTGGACACGAGGGAAATGATGTCTTAAAAAATACAAGGGAAAAGCTTAAAACTGTGTACCATTAGTAAAGGGAGTAGCATCTTAACAAAGCAGAGATTTAGTTCTCTGCGCTAAAACCAGACACTGGAGCCTGTTTAAATATTATCGTACATTACCTTACATAACTTTAAAAAGTAATAATGTGAGAGAAGCTACCTTGGTACGAAAAGCATCTCTTTAACAAAGCAGAGTCTGAGCAATACAACTTATGAAACTCTGATGCCTGGCATTGACTGACTGTAATGGTCCATGAGTTGTGAGGGGCAGGGCTGGTATAAGAGGCAAAATCGGAGGTGTCATATGAAATCAGGAATGGTTGAGAGGAATGGGGGGTGTTGTCTGTCTGGGAGTAGGGTGTGTGTGGCGACTGACTTACTACTTAATGGCTGTGCTGAATATTTTCCCAAACAAAAGGCAGGAGGAACACTAAATGGCACTATGAAGAAATTTGAAATATTACTCTGACTAACTTAAAAAGTTAATAGAGCCACAGGTGATGCATTTTCTGAACAGTAATAAGGATGAAACTGTAATATCTTTCCTTATTGACTGACTGTAATCAGTGATTCACAAGGGAGCAAGGGAGCAGGGAAGCTACAGCAGGAATGTCCTGTGAACAAAGGGACAAGTAAGAGGTATAGGGTAGTCAAATGTGTAAGAATGAATGAGGGGTGCCAGTGCTAATGTAATGCCTGGGCCAGACTAGCTGCAACACCGTGCAGTTCAGAAACCACCATGCAGTTCAGAAACATGGAGATAATTGTCTTTCCATATTGTGGCTAATGCATCAATTGCAAAATCCGTCCCTTTTGGCCAAAGCTCGTAGTACTTGTAGTGGGTGACTCTCAAATCCCAAGGCACGGCTCAGTAACCATATGAAATAATACAGCAAAGCTTTTGGAGTAATGCATCATGACCTTCTGCAGTAAAAGCTGGTGGTTTCAGTTGTAGATAAACAAATTACTGTCTGTGTTCATGTAATATACTTTTACTGCATGTGAGTTTAAACTTGGGAGTGGGACATAAGTTTAGTAGAAAAAGCCGACTACATTTTGGAGAAATAGGATTGTTACCTGTGATGTAATGCTAGATCAACAGAGGTATTAGGAGCCAGTAGTATGTTTATGTTGTCCACTTGTTATTAGAGAGGAGGGTGGTATCTTCAGGGTATTTGTCTTAAAGGAGGTTCCTGGACAATTGAGGTTTTGGTCTTCCACAATCATCCTGAAGCCTTTCAAGGTGGTTTTGCCCAAGGCAGCAAGGACCAAAGTGGTGTCAGCCAGCTTGCCTCAACCAAGGTTGACAAGTGTCTTGTTCCCCTATCAACCAGCTTATCCAACTGACTCGAGATTGTCTTTTTTTTTTTTTTTTTTAAATCCAGACAGTAACCTTGAAATACCTGAGATGTCTGAGACCCTTCATATCTGCGACCCTTCTAAAAAGAAGAGTGACATTTCCTGTTAAGGATTATGATCAACACTTATGTTGACCAGATCCCAGTTGCTTCTGCTCCATATGAACCACACGTCAAGTACACCTCATATTTTACTTCTTCATTAGAGGATTCTCCTTTGTAAACAAAACGGTTCATAAAATGAAAAAGGAGTTCCACTGGAATGCTAAGGAATACTCATTAGGCCCAACACAAATTTAGGGGTTTCATGACCTCATCTGAGCCTAGAGCACTTGTTCCTTTATTTGTAGGTGAACAGGAGGATGTACTCACCAGTGTACTTGCAGAGCTGGACTCCATTCCTCCTGCCCTAGGGAAAACCTGACCATTTCTGTGGGATCAAGGAGTTCCAGAAATTCATTTATATGAATCTTCTGGCTGATCCATCTGTGATGATGTCCCTGGATTTTAGCAAGGAAGATCTGCCACAGCTGTGTCCATGAACTCTATTCCTGGTGACAGGGAGAGTAAGATAATCAACATATTTTTTGGAGAAAGTTTACAGTTCTCCTTGTCCGTCATTCAAAGCCTTACATTGCTAGACTCACAAGCCTAACATTCAGCAGTCCCTGCTGGAAATGATAATGGCCAAGGCTTAAGGGGATACAGGATAAGTATCTGAAGCAGGAGATGTTTGTGATGCTGTGGAGTTTGTGATGCTGTGGATATGTCATACATGGCAGCGGCCACACTGTCTGTTCCGTGGCATGCCTAGTTGAGGACTTTGCCCATCCAAGACCATGTAAATACAGAAAATCTGAATGCACCATTGAGCAAGGATTTCCTCTTTGTACCTCTTCCTGAAGGACTTTTCAGAAGACTGTAGAAAAACAGTAAGACTATGCAGGCTATCCTAAGCTCATAAATTCAGCAGAAACTACCCAGGCAAGTCTTTGCTCCTTATACTAAAAATCAAGAAAAACTACGTCTGGTAAAGGGAAAAGGGAAAGTTCAAAATAGAATGGCAAGCAAGACCCAAAGAGAAGCCTTGGGATTGTGACTCGGTCAGGCTGTCTCCCCCTCCTCCCTTCTGATCAGGAAGTGTAATAAATCCCATGGCATTTATATTTAAAGGGGAGCAAGTAGAAACTTCGAAGGTTACCGATCCCACTTTACTTGAGTTGCAGGTAATGGAAAAAAAATGTTGACAATAGTAAATGTCAGTTTAGCTTAAAAAAGTGCTTGTACAGAGGCAGCATCTAACTCTTTCCACTAATCCAGAGGTCACTCAACTTTGTGTTCAGTGACATTACAGTTACTGTGCAAACTACATTTTGATTAAATGGGACCTGATGTCATGAAGCTGAGAATGTGGCACTTCTTTTAACCACTGATTAGTTGCCTGGGTCCCCAGAGGAGTTAGCCCAGTGCCCTGATCAGATTTGATCCAGTGTATATAAATATTACCTAGGGTTTCCTGTGGGGAAAAAATGCTATAAACCTAGTAGAAAGTACTTTATCAGGAAACATGTTAAAAAACAGATGAAAGAAGATTCATCGGTGGGATTAATGGTATGTTTTGAATCTGTTTAATTTATCTTTGTACACATTTTTAGTTTAGTATTTTTAAGTAAAAGGGGAGAAACTGGGGTTTAAAAAAACTAAGGAAATGGAGTAAAAAGAAAGACATGGGAAAAGATACCCTGGCGAAGAGAGAAAAATGTAAGTACTGCAAGCTGTGCTGTCCTGTTATGGAGGTCAAAGATGAGAAGGTCGTCCAGGATTTGAAGCCTCGTGTGAAAGCAGGAGTAGGTAAAATTCTGTTATACAGTCACATTATTTTAGATTAGTCTGATGGATTGATGATTCCTGAACTACTTAACTGTTTAGGTATATTGGGGGGAAAACGTAGGCAAAATCTAGTACCACTTCTTTGCAAGCTGTAGGTCTCCCACTGTGACCCAGGAAACCCATACCCCGTATTTAAACTTATCGAAAACACCCACTTTCCAACCCTTTACCATGTTCATGGGCAACTTTAATTACCCCCCTATTAACTGGGAATCGTATGCGACACCAAACATATGGGCACAGAGATGCCTAAATTTTGTAAACACAAACTGCCTGGACCAGATTCTCAGTACACCAACAAGGGGTGCAACCATACTGGATCTGCTCCTCACTAATATGGGAGTGTGCTGCACACCCCCTAGTGTAAAGTCTTCTCTGGTAAGGTCAGACCAACACAATGGTCTCCTTTTGAAGTAAAAATAAACCCCCAAACCTTGGAATGTTCAGATGTTACTCTTAAGGCTAACTTCCTACTATTAAGCGGTAACCTGGCAAAATTTCATGCCCCCATAAACCCCGAGAACACTTTTGCCTATGTTGAACTGTTCACAGAACCCCTATACAACCATGTTAATAGCTGCATAGAGGCAGCTGTTGCCAATAAGGAAGAAGTACAGAACTAACTCCAAAAACAAGCCACCCTAGTGGAATCACAGCATCAGTAGGCTGTATAACAGAAGGAAGAAAAGCATGGCAAAAATTAGGAGGTGCGGCACCCAGCAGGATGAAAGCACTTAAACAACTCAGAGGGCAAATAAAGTATACCAAAGCCAAATTTGAGATGCATTTTGCCTCCCAGGCCAAGGACAACCATAAGGCATTCCTTAGCTATGTTTGCAGCCTCAAAGGCAATACACAGTTGTGTGCAGAGCTGATTGTTAATAGTCACCTGTAATGAGCCAGGAGGTAATACGTTCTCAGTGCTCTATCTAAGGCCAAGAACACTGCATCAGTGGGCCCAGACAGTATCCCAGGATGCCTTCTAAATAACGTGAAACATGACCTATCAGGGCTCTGGATTTGCTATTTAACTGTAGCTTCCAAACAGGCTTCTTGCCTCATGAATGGAGAGTAACAGCAGTCATCCCTCTAGACGAAGTTGGACCATCTACAGACCCTGGAAACTGCAGACTCATAACTCTCTCACTAGCCTCATATTCAAATCCATGGAAGGAATCATGGAAATAATTAGTAATGCAATAGGAATCCTACAGACAGTGGACCCAACTTGGTTTGGTTTCGTCAAGAGCAGGTGGTTACAGCAGGGAAGTTCACCTCTGCAAAGAGTACAGTCACAAGCAGAGTCCCTCTGGGATCAAAATTGGGACCACTTCTTTTTGGCGTTTACTTATCTGAAGTCAAGGCCAATGTCCGTGGCCTCTGGCTGACTAAATTTGCAGATGGTTACAAATTGGGAGCCATCATTGAATCCCCTACTGACACAAATGTTCTCCAAGAAGGGCTGACAGACAAACAACTGTTTTCAAAGCCATGCACTAAAACTAAATGCTAAAAAATGCATAGTAATATCTTTCGGTATGTCCTCCACCCCTGGTAGCTGTCATATTGACACAGCCGTAAGAGTTGACCCAATAGTCAGGGACTTGGAGACTCTCACAGACAGTAATCTAGCCTTTGATCATGTGTCTGCAGTCCTGAGTAAATTATTCTATGTTGTGTGACGTATAAAACAAAGGTTTGGCATCTAGATCCAAGGAAATCATTGTTCCACTGTATTCGGCATTCATCAGGCCTATCATTGAGCACCATGCTGCCTTTGTTATTTATCTAATCCTGTATATCCAACAATTGGAACATCCATAGAAGTTCTTCCTCACTAAAAGAATACAGGACATAATTAACATGTCCTCTGCAGACCGCCTCAAGACCCTGTCCCTGTTTACTGTTCCCTGCAGGCTGCTCGGGGGAGATGTATGCCTGGCATACAGGGCATTGTCAGACCCTGCTCTTGTAGATTGCCTGTGCATCTGCAAAAGAATTACTCATTCTAAAGATTTAAACCTTGCCTGTGATATAAATGGGACCTCGGGAGAGACTGGTATGCATCCCAGAGAGCTACCCCTTCTCTGCAACAGGCTTCCCTTCCATGTGAAGCAGAGTCCTCCCTAACCCAATTCATGTGTAATTTGGACAGTTGGATGGCTAACAGGGAATTCCTCAATGGTTTGGCACTTACGTCTTGCAGCTTGTAAATGGTTCATCTCCCTGGCCCCTGCTTGTAAGTGTTTCATTACCCAAGCCTCTGCTTACACTCATCAAGGGTACCAGTTTCATCTCCCATGCACTTGCTTACACTTATCAAGGGTACCAGAACTTGTCAGAAATTTGGGATACATAACTAAGTTTAAAAAGCCACTTGTGGTCGTTAGCCTAGTAAGCTCCTATGAACCTGTAAGCAAATTATGATAGTCTGTCTGATCATAAGTAGCTTGTGTTTTAGAGATGGATGCCAAGAAATTCACCTCAGGAGTTGAAACGTGGCATCCATGGCACAAATACATAATAGAGAGTTGTGACTGCACACACTATCGTAATTCTTTGTAGTGCCTGGAGCTGTATCTACTCCATGTAGTACCAACTGCAGAAAAAAAAAAGATAAGTGTGGGAGCACTTGGCAAGTGGCAACGGACACAGCAGTATACTCAACTTCTTTGCTTAAGAATTTTGGGAAAATCATGTATGAACAAAAGATCAAAGTTGGGTAAACTTTTTAAATATTGCTCTAATTCACTTGAAAAGTTAATAAAACAACATGTTTTGCATCATCTATTTTCTGAACAATAAGATGTGCAACACTGTGGTGTCTAGCATTGTTGCCAGTGATTTACCGGAAAGAAGTTTTACAAGGGGCAAGACTAAAATATGAGGCCAAAACAGAGATGTTCTGCATAATCGGGGACAGTTGAGAGATACACAGGTAGAAATAAAGTGCTCATCTGACACAAGGTGTAGACCCACTTTTAAAGTTAAGACATTTCATTTTGCCACTGTTTCTCTTTGTAAATGTGGCAGAGTGAAGTTCTAACAGTTGTTAAAAGCTGTTTTGCATTTTGCCACCTCTTTGCTAGCTACCACTGTCCGTTGTTAGTAGTCCATAGTACAAGACCTAACCATAACAGCACTTAGGGTGTCCTTAAGGTTTTGTTAAGCATCCTCTACTGCTGTTGAGATCTGGAGGCGAGCATGGCAAATTAACCTTTTCCCCAGTTTTCAAAGTATAATGATATTCCTTGCACTACACACAAACACACACACACACACACACACACACACTTGGTGTGTTTGTATTGAGAATAAAAATTCTGACTAATAAGATGTCAAATGCACAACCTTTGTTCCTTCTTGGTATATGTTATATGATTTTGGCATAAATTAAAATAGTTTCCATGCCCAGTGTAAAGGTGCTGGTTGGTGTAGTGCAGCTATCATTTGCTTTAATTTGTGCATGTATATGAAGTTATCCACTTTAGTTTGTGGTCATGTGGGAATGTGATTCTGTCATGACACATGCAGACACAAAGCAGGGGACCTATTGAACAGGGCGTTAACCCATTTCATTGAGTGTTTGTTTTATTATATCTTCTTTCGGCTTTTTCACGGTTAGGGGTCACCACAGCGGATCACCTGTCTGCTCATGATTGGCAGTAGAGTTTTACGGTGTAGAGTTGCCAGCCCCGGCACCCAACCTTCCACAGAAGGCGCACGCACTCATACCTATGGCCAATTTAGAGTTTCCAATCCACCTACAGCATGTCTTTGGGATGTGGGAGGAAACCGGAGCACCCAGAGGAAACCCACATGACCACAAGGAGGACATGCAGACTCTGCACAGAAGGCACCCCAGCTGAGGATTGAACCGGAGCATCTGTTGCTGTGAGGTGACAACGCTAACAGCTGCACCACTGTGGCTGCCCTTGTGTTCGTTTTATTATGTACAAGTCCAAAATAAATAATCCAACTCTCAGAACCATAGAAAAAAGAATCCAGTATTTATTGCGACTTCTCCAAGATCATAACACAAACCTGGTTTTACAGTAGCACCTTCAGTGTGTATCTACTGTGCAATACTTCAACTTCCTTTATATACCAGTGTTTTGTGATCTAAGGAGAATCTTGTGTAAACATTTCACCAGTCGCGGTCCATTATAAATGTCCAAAAGGCAGCGTTAAATCTATGTAAAACATAAATGAGTGATAATGTTTGCACACAGTATACGTTGCAATAGATTATATTATTTTACATATTACTAAGCTGAAATTAATTACTTTTTTTAGGCATTTTATAAGAAATCAGCACTTAAACCAGTACTTTTCAACTTTGTTTACTTTTTTATTCCTAAAGCAGGGAAACTGATCTTTCTCCATCTAGTGGCCGAAGTTGATATTATTAAGTTCAAAAATTAAAAATTGTGGTTTATAGGTAGCTCCTGAATTAATTATCCATTTTCTCTCTAATGTCAAGCAATTCATGTTTTTTAGAATAAGTAAAATTCCCAGCATGCACCTTGTCTATGCATAAAGTAAATATAGCTGTTGGATGCATCATGGTATGCTTATGCAGAGCAGATGTTCATCGTGTTACACTGCTGCAGTCATTACACTTGGATTATCCTGCTGTCAGGTTGGTCCCGCAGTCGGCCCGAATTCCAAAGTCTTGGTCCGGCGTCGGTTGCTGTCGCTTCTTCCCTGACATCAGCGCGCCAGGGGTATAAAAGATGCATCCGACTCCATTTTCTTCAGTCTTTCTTGCCACGCGGTGCCCGAAGCAGAAGCAGTTCGAAAGTGCCGGTCGGCCAACTCCTGAGATTTTCGAAGTCGAATTTCAGATCCGAAGTCTTCAGTAAAGCTAAGTACCCCATTGGGGAAATTATTTTCTTGCCTCAGACCGATGTCAGAAAATGTTAATAATTGGATTTCTTGTGGGAAGCAAATACCTCATAAGGACTGCCACTCTTACTGTATTCCATGCCTAGGCCCTGATCACGACGTCGCTAGTTGTCGGTTTTGTGCTAGATTTAACAAACGCACTATAAAAAGATGTTTTGATTTTGCTTTGCACTACTTTGGCCGAAGGTTCAGTTATACGATGCAGTCGGATCAGCCGACGACCTCAATACCGAAAAAACTCAAAGACAAGGATAAAGACAGGCATCCGAGGTCCAAAACTGACAACGAAACCTCTTTTTAGGCCAGTTGCCAGTTCTCAGTGAGGCACTTTCGCAGCCCCTGACACCCGCTACCTCAGAGCCACAGGCCGCTTCCGACTCCCATGTGGAGACATCTAGGCCTCTGGAAACTCAAAGTATTGGGCCTACGGAAACTAATCCCACCAATGGGTCCGGAGCCGCTGAGCAGACATCCGCTTCTGAGGGTGTTTTCAGACCTTCACAACTCGCCATTAAAACAACAGCCAAGACAAAGGTACCATTAAAGACAAAGAAACAAGTACAGCATTCTCCTGGACAGTCCTCTGTGCCGAAGAAACAGATGCTTAAAATGGCCGAAGACCTCATTACTCTAATCAGGGGTTCCCATCCCTCTCCTGAGAAAAGGCCTAGGCATGATACAGACTGACTCCTCTGATTCCTCTTCAGACCAGGGATACTTCAGCCTCTCTTCCTGAGGATTATTCATTTGGGGAAACTTTACATACCATGAGGGAGCATTTCCATTGGGAAAGCCATGATTACTCAGAATCCTAGAAAAGGCTCAGGGATTTCCTCTTATTGCCTCGACACAGGCCCCTGACTATTCTGCCTGTGCTAGATATTGTGGATGATGTGTTTTCTGAATCCAGTTTATCTCCTGACTCTTTGCCCCCTGCTCCAGCCAAGCCATATAGGAGTTAGAGTCCCCGACTCTCACAAGTTTCTTTACAAAAACCCTTCTGCTGATCCAGAAACTATTTCCCAGGGTCCAAAAGGGGTTAAGGCTTCCATTGCAAAAAATCCAGTACCCCCTGACAGAGACAGAGCTTTGGATAGATGGGGGAAGAAAGTATACACTTCTGCAACTTTAGCAGTAAGAGCTTTAAATTGCCAGTTTCACATGCTTAAGTACCAACAATATTTAATGGCTCTGTTAAAACAGAGAATACTTGCAAGTACAGAAGCTCCTGATTGTAAAGAAATGCGGGATTTATTGCATGCAGTTGAACAGGTGGGAAAACATACTCTGCAATGTGGTTTTGATTCTTTAGAGGCCTCTTGTAGAGCCACAGTTACAGGTTCTGTAATTCGAAGGCATGCTTGGTTAAAAGAACAAAGTTTACCTGATCATGTTGAGGCAAAATTATTGGATGCTCCTTTACAGCATGATACTTTGTTTGGTGTTAAGGCAGAAGAGGTGTTAAAGAAAATGGAGGATAAAGCTAAATCAATGCAAACAGTCAAGGATTTCTTACAGGTACAGCCACCTCGGTTTAGCAGAAATGGGCCAACAAAGAATTGGCCCTTTCCAGTGTCAGACAGGCCACAAAGAGGCAGATACAGATGCCAAAGAGGCAGATCTCAACCCCCAAGGCTCAAACAGGCGACAGTGGGGGCACCTCAACCCCAAAAGGTGGTGAGGACAAGTCTCAACCTTACAGGAAATAGTCACAATGACTTTCCCCTTCGTACGCCAAGCACGTCCCTTTTGGAAGCCCCCTTAGGGGGAAAACTAGTACTTTTTTCTCAAAACTGGCTAACAATCGCCCAAGACAAATGGGTCCTGAATATTGTGTCTCAAGGTTACAGATTCCACTTTCATACTTTACCAAGGCTAAAAGGAATGCCAGACCTGCCACAAAATCAATGGGCAGAGGCACAAAAACAAATTTCAGCCCTCATGGACATGAGAGCTATTCAAAAAGTACCACAACAGGAACAAGGATTTTACTCAAGACTCTTCCTGGTCCCCAGAAAGGACAAGGCCTGGAGGCCCATACTAGACCTTTCAATTCTGAATACTTACCTGGATATTCCGAAATTCAAAATGTTGACATTACAGCAGCTTCTACCCATGCTGGGCAAGAAGGCTTGGCTTGTTACTCTGGACCTCCGAGGCATACCTGCATGTCCCTGTCAGACAAAATTGCAGAAGATACCTCAAATTCAAAGCTGGTACAATGCACTACCAATTCTCTGCACTGCCCTTTGGCTTATCTACTGCACCCAGGGTCTTCACAAAGTGCCTGGCACCAGTAATTGCATTTTGCAGACAAAAAGGAATTCAAATATATCCATATCTGGATGACTGCCTCATTCAAGCAGAGACAAAGGACATTCTTCTACAGCATCTGGCATTTGTAAAAAGGTTGCTAATTTCTTTAGGGTACACAGTAAACGAAAAGAAGTCAAAACTAGTGCCCTCGCAACAGGTTATATTCCTGGGTGCCAGCTTAAATACAACGGCCCAGATGGCTTACCTCACGCCAGACAAACAAGTTCAACTAACTCAATATTTTCAATTGCTGGCAAGAAAGTCCCATCTCCCTGCAAGAAAAATTCTGCAGGCCCTGGGATTCATGGCATCCTGCATACTACTAATACCATATGCCAGACTGCATATGAGGAAATTACAATGGTACCTGAAAAGTGTTTGGACTCAGCACTCTCACAGAAGCAGTAATACCAATGATTCCCTACCTACAACAGGAGTTTTGATGGTGGGCACAGGCATGTCACCTAAACAAGGGTCAGACTTTCACCCAACCCACAGCCAGGCAAACTCTAACAGATGCTTCGGATTACGCCTGGGGAGCACACATGGCAGGAAAATGCATTCAGGGCAAGTGGACCACAGACCAGATGCATCTTCACATCAATCAAAAAGAGATGTTGGCTGTTCAAAATGCACTAACTGCCTTCAAAGACCTTCTACATCCAGGACAATTACTACTAAAGACAGACAACACCACAGTAATGTGGTACATAAACAAGCAAGGGGGTATGCATTCTTATCCCCTATGCAGGCAAGCCATGACCTTGTGGAACACAGCTCTAACGTATCAAGTTCACCTACAAGCACAATTCCTGCCAGGAAAGAAAAATACTCTGGCAGACTATCTAAGCAGAAATATCATGGACCCTCACGAATGGAAATTGAATCCACAAATCTTCAGTATGGTAACGCAAAAGTGGGGATGCCCAGACTTAGATCTTTTTGCATCCCCACTGAATTGCCAAATACCAAAATTCTGCACAAGGACATCACAAACAGGCATGGAAAGTGGATGCTCTTCTGTTCAGCTGGAAAAACCTAAAAGTTTGTCTTCCCGCCACTGCCTCTCATTTCAAAGGTACTCCTAAAAGCCAAACTACAGATGATCCTGATTGCTCCCGACTGGCCATGCCAGCACTGGTACCCTATCTTAAGGAACTTGGCTCAAGGCCCACCATGGATTTTGCCTCAAATTCCACACCTTCTGACTCAACTAAACAATCTGATCCTGCACGGTCAGCTCAAAACCCTAAACCTGGCTGCATGGCAGATACATTAGTCAAACAGACAACACCTCTCTCTAAAGCTGTTATGGATGTCATTCTGGAGGCCAGGAGGCCTAGCACCAGGAAAGCTTACTCAGAAAAATGGAAGAGATTCTGTGCCTGGAACCAGGCTCAAAGCCTTGACCCTCTGGTTCCAACCATTCCTCAGATTTTACAATACTTAACTGAGATGCTGGACAGAGGCCTATCCTTCTCATCAATTAAGATCCATGCCTCTGCCATTTCAGCACATTACAACACGGATCCTCCTTTGTTCTCTCATCCCTTGCTAAAGCAGTACCTCAGAGGGGCTAAAAACATAAGACAGCCCAGGAGAGCACCAGCACCAACTTGGCACCTCAATTTCGTTTTGGAAAAACTGACCCTACCTCCTTTTGAGCCAGCCAATACAGCCGATCCAAAATTTTTATCATGGAAAACAGCTCTGCTCCTGGCGGTAACTTCAGCACGAAGAATCTCAGAGCTACAGGCATTAATGGCAGTGGAACCTTTTATAATTTTTCATCAGAACATGGTATCTTTAAGAACAAACCCTACTTTTATGCCAAAGGTGGTATCTAGTGTGGCTCTTAACCAAACCATCCATTTGCCAACTTTTTATCCAAACCCCCAGAATAAAGGGGAGAAACTTCTGCATTCTTTGGACATACACGGGCAGCTACGCTTCTATTTGGACAAAACAAAGGCTTTCAGGAAAACTAAGCAACTGTTTGTAGCATATGCTGCAGGATCACAGGGCAAGGCTATCTCAAAGCAGACTATATCCAAATGGATAGGACACTGTATTCGGTATTGCTACACACAGCATGGAAAATCAGTCCCAAATAACATTAGGCCACATTCCACCAGGGCGACAGCCACTTCAACAGCCTTTCTCAGAGGAGTACCTACCAAGGAAATTTTGGAGGCGGCAACTTGGAGTTCAGTGCACACCTTTACCAAGCATTACCACCTGCCTCTTTACTCTAAATCCAGAGCAGGATTTGCCACTGCAGTTCTGCAGGACCTCATAGCCAATCCTAACTCTTTATAGACCAGCCACCCAACCTCAGCTTTGGGATTCTACCCAAGTGTAATGACTGCAGCAGTGTAATACGATGAACATAGTACAGTTTTGTACCTACCATAAATGTAGATGTTATTGTTCACACTGCTGCAGTCCAGGTTACCCTCCCTCCATCCCCTCTGAACTAGCTGGGCTTATCTATACCTTTCTATCCTATACAACCTTTGGGGTGTATTTGCTGGTAACTGAAGGTATTGTTTTTATTGTATATTTTTGATTAGCAATATGTATTGCCTACCTACTTGGGGGCACCTTACATCTGGGGCAAGAAAAACTGAAGAAAATGGTGTCTGATGCATCTTGTATACCCCTGTCGACCTGACATCAGGGAAGAAGTGACAGCAACTGACGCAGGACCAAGACTTTGGAATTCGGGCCGACTGTGGGACCACCTGACGGCAGGATAACCCAAGTGTAATGACTGCAGCATTGTGAACACTCGAACATCTACATTTATGGTAGGTACAAAACTGTACTTTATCCCTTTCGCACTTAACATCACTGAGATGGACCACTCTTCATTCTTTTCAATCTTTGGGTATCCGCCCCACATCAAAGGCACTGCACAAACAATCGTATAAATCACCCAAACTGTTTTGCAAGTGAGATTCAGTTCCCTAAGTGTACAGTGGATATAAAAAGTTTTACACACCACTGTTAAAATGATAGTTTTTTTGTGATATAAAAAAGAGACCACAATAAATCATTTCAGAACTTTTCCCATCTTTAATATGACCTATAACCTGTATAATTCAATTGAAAAACAAATTTTTTAGGGGAAAACATAAAAAAAAAAAAAAAAACATACAATACACTGGTTGCATAAGTGTGCACACCTTTAAACTAATACTTTTTTGAAGCACCTTTTGATTTAATTACAACATTCAGTCTTCGTGGGTATGCACCAGCCATCAGTTAGAGACTGATTAACCCCAAATAAAGTTCAGCTGTCCTAGTAGGATTTTCCTGACATTTACTCAGTTGCCTGTTACAGCAAAAGCAATGGTTTGCAGAGAGCTTACAAAGTATCAAAGGGATCCCATTGTTGAAGGAGATCAGTCAGGAGGAGGGTACAAAAAAAATTCCACAGCATTGGATATACCATGGAACACAATGAAAAGAGTCATCAAAAAGTGGAGAAAATATGGGACAGCAGTGATGTTGCAAAGAACTGGACGTCCCTCCAAAACTGATGAAAAGACAAGATGAAAACTGGTCAGGGAGGCTACCAAGAGATCTACAGCAACACTGAAGGAGCTGTGGGAATTTCTGGCAAGTACTGGTTGTGTACTACATGACAACAGTCTCCCATATTCCCCATATGTCTGGACTATGGGTAGGGTTGCAAGAGAAAAGCCTTTTCTTACACAGAAAAACATCCAGGCCTGGCTAAAATTTGCAAAACAATACATACTCTCCCAAAGCATGTGGGAAAATTTGTGGTCTGATGAGACCAATGTTGAACTTTTCGACCACAATTCCAAAAGGTATGTTTTGCGCAAGAACAACACTTCGCATCACCAAAAGAACACCATTCCCATGATGAAGCATGGTGGTGGTAGTCTCATGCTTTGGGGTTGCTTTTCTTCAGCTGGAATTGGGGCTTTAGTCAAGGTGGGAATTATGAACAGTTCCAAATACCAGTCACTTTTGGCCCAAAACCTTTAGACGTCTGTTAGAAAGATGAAGCTGAAGAGGAATTTCACCTTTGAACACGACAATAACCCCAAGTATACATCCAAATCAACAAAAGAATGGCTTCACCAGAAGAAAATTTTGGAATGGCCCAGACCTAAATCCAGTAGAAAATCTGTTGGGTGACCTGAAGAGGGCTGTGCACAAGAGATGCTCTCAAAATCTGACAGATTTGGAGCACGGCAAGGAATAGTGGGCAAATATTGTCAGGTCAAGATGTGCCATGTGATAGACTCCTACCCAAGAAGACCGAATGCTGTAATTAAATCAAAAGGTGCTTCAACAAAGTATTAGTTTTAAGTTTAAGGGTGTGCACACATAAAGTATTAGTTTAAGGGTGTGCACACTTATGCAACCAGCGTATTGTACGTTTTTTATTTTTTCCCCTAACGGATTTGTTTTTCAATTGAATTGTACAGGTTATAGGTCACATTAAAGTAGGGAAAAATTTTGAAATGATTTATTGTGGTCTCATTTTGTATATATCACAAAAACCTGGCATTTTAACAGGGGAGTGTCAACGTTTTATAGCCACTGTGTTTACTTGAGTTAACTGAGGTAAATACCTAAGGTGGTGTTTGAGCCTTCTGTGAACCAATCCATTAACTTGCTGTTGTCTTCACAAATCCTTAAAACAAAAAAATACTGCACTCATTGAACTTGCACAGAGAACATGTGGTTGCTTCCAGGACTGAATGGTTACTCCTTTGAGGAAGGCAGCGGTAGCCACCATTGCACTTCTGGAGTGGGTCCTTATCCCACCTAGTACTGACTGTCCATGTTCAAAGCAGAAGGCTATGTAGCTACCAATCCACTTAAAGATGGTTTGTTTGTTAACTGGTCTTCCTTCCTTGCTTTTTGCAAACGACAAACAACTAATCAGATTTTCTGTGGGTTTTAGTTTTATCCAAGGAGAATCTGAGGTCCTCAGTGCACACCTTCTCAAACTACTGCAGTTTGGCTGATGCTTCTAGAGCAAGAGCAGGGTTTGACGTACCATTTTGTAGGGGCTCATTTCCCCGCCCGTTCATCTGTCCAGTCTACCATCTCACTTTATATCTGGGAATCATCCCAAGAGTGATTAATGCAATAGCGAAGTACATTTAAAATAGTACAGTCGTACAAGTTCTTGCAATAAATTTAGATGTTTGTGTCTTACCTATTCCCTCCCACATACCCTCTTTTTGCTCCTTATCCAAGGTGGGAATGGGAACCCTTCTGAACTGTTTAAAACCCTTCTCCCAATCCCTATTAGGTCCCCTTCCCTTTTTAATGCCAAGCTGTTCTGGTTCACTTCTGGCAGGTTATTTGGGCAAGAAAAAAATAGAAGTAGCAGCACCAGCCCACGACTGTTTGTACCATGATGGAAGAATTCTCTGGTATTCGGGATGGCCTCTGGACTTCTGCAGGACAGGAAATCTGGAGAGTGGTTACTGCAACAGTGAAGATAGTCACTAAGTTTACAGTTATGGTAAGCATGTAACTAACTGTACTTTCCTGAACGAGTTCCTCACACTTTGAAGGAGGACAAAGACCTTTGCCCAGTACAACTTTTAATTTGTAGGTTTATAGGTTGGTACTAGGCTATCAGCCCTAGGGCTTATACAAGCCTAGCCATAACAATTCCCAGGCTATTTCTTCCCACACCTATTTATTTCCCTGGACCCATGTCTAGCAGGGCGACTGACGTGATCCCCGGGGTGAATTTCCTTTCTCCCATCTAATCGTCAAGGTTCCTTTTGAAAAGGGCCAAAGAGACACTCTGACATGTATGGGCAATCTATTCGAGAGTCTGGGGAGTCTCTGGGCCAGGAACCTATCCCTCCTGCATGTTTTGTTTATTGTGATGACAAAGTTTAGATCCTTGATGTGTTTGGCTGAGGGATTGGGATTTCTTTAAGTGTAGCATGTCCAACAGCTTTGGGTTTGACATGGCCTTGTATGTTAAGCAGAGATCGCCTCTGAGTAGACAGAGTATAGCTGGAGTTTTTTAAGGCGGTCAGCGTAGGGCATCTGCTTTAGGCCTGTGATTTTTTTAGTGAGGTATTTCTGCGGCCTTTCCAGTTGTTGCAGATGTCTTGAGAGGTACATACCAAACGCGGCGTTGTATTCTATAATGGGTCTAATGAGGGATGAGTACAGTGGGACAATGACCTCCTTTTTTCTGGATGAAAAGCCCTTATCTTGTGAAAGTTTTCTCCAAGCTCAGTTTCTTTATTGTTAGGTTAATTGAGGTGGCTTTATGACATAGGCATTACATACTCTGCAGTCAGAGTACTTCTGTTATAGACCATCTCATTACTGTCATGATGTTGAAGGACGAGAGTCCTATTTGTTACGTTTTTTTGCCTAGTGCAGCTGTAATTTTTGCAGTTAGTCTTGTTTGCAGTGATAGTCCTGGTTCCTTGTTTATCATTTCATTTGCTGCTGTTTTTTTTTTTTTTTTTTTTTTTAATTATTGCAGTGTCCTTAGTTACACACACAAGTTTGATTTGACTTTTTTTTTTTTTAGTAGTGCTTTTCTGTTCCCCACCAAAGACTTTCTTCCTCCATTGGACCAAATCACAATGAAGAAAAACTTACTATTCCTCTTTTTGAGGCATTATTATTCCTAATCCCAGTCAGTGTGGTCAGATAAGTTTCTGAGCTGTGTAGCTTTGTGGAAGCCCAACCACATCGAAGATTCTTTAAGAACAAGTACTGTCCCAAAATTTATTCACCAAGTTTTTTCAGAGGCAGATGTTAATTCTACTCATTTTGTGGTGTTTCTGAAACAGCAGACCACTGTGAGAACTCTTTTGTGTTTAGTGGATGTTCAAAATCAGCAAAGACTTTGTGATGAGGTCCAGACTCTTCAGATCATATAGTTTGAGGCAAATGGGATGACCTTGTTGAAAGCTGCTAATTGGGCAGAAGTGCTAGCTAATATTTTTTGCTAGATTTCAGAGGAGTGAAGGACCTTTTTGTCCTCAGCTATGGGTTAAGGGTGGTGCCAGTCTGGGGATGTCACAGCGTGACGTTCCAGTAACCATAGCTCTGAGAAAGGTTCTATAATTGTTCTCAGCTTGCGCTGAAGGTGAAGACCTAACTTAGCCTTTCATCTCAAAGAAACTGGCTGGTTATGTATAGACTCGCACAGCATTTTTATCCCTTACCTTCCTCACTGATGTAGTGTGGGGGCTACTTTTACCACTTTCTTGTGTGTTTTATGGGGAGGCAACATATCCACTGTACGTAGCCCACACCTTTGTGCAGCAATTCATACTGGGCACAGCTTTTAGGTTGGACATACTACTCTGGTAGAATGGTGCCTTCTGAGACTTTGAGGTAGGCATGATTATTTGCCCTTGCCTTAGTTTTTCTAACCCTAAAGCCTTCTTTCTGCTTGCAAACATTTATTTATGATGATCTTCTTAGTCAATGTTACAGTACTGATCCTTGTGTCTTCCTGCTATGCAAAAGCCTGTAATCAGCCCAATTTCCAGAGTCTTTTTCATCATCTGTAACCAAAGGACATTCTTCTGATTTATGTTCAAAAAAGTTAACTGCTTGAGGTGTGGGAAGCGAATCCTGTTTCAAGACTTTTGTCTGTTTGGAGACTTGGCACATTTCCAATTGTCAGGATTGTGCTAGATTTAGAGCTGCGACCATTAAGCATAGGGCCAAAGGCATTGCAGCGCACATGGAGTCCTTGGACCCGGTTACTACGCCTCCACCTTCCTTGGCTTCTACCACTACTTTGCCAAAGAAATGAAAAGACAAAAAGCCCAAAGGAAAAGGACTCTGCAGATGATGGAGATCCTTCTGCATTTAAGTTAACAGACTACTCTGATGAGGTACTTTTACAGCCCCCAAGCTCAAGCTGTCTGGTGTGACGCCTCAGGAGGCCACCATGGTAGCAGGCCACTCAAGTTTTATATCTCTGGTGTCCACCTCAGTTGTGTCTGAGGTCGCTCAGCAGGCCTCAGTTTCTGACATCTGAACAACGGTCAAAAGAGATTGTTCATCTTCCATTGTCTTTTGGTAGGAACACATGTCATTTACATGGTCCAAGGTCCCCTTTCAAGAGGAGGAGTCTTTAGGATATGATGATGGTGGTGGTGGAGTTATTTTACAGTGAACACCTTTCCTCTCAGTCCTATCCTGATGGGATACATTACATAAAATGAATGAGGCTTTTCAGAGGGGAAAGCATGGAATTCTCAGACCCAAACCCATTACAGACAGCTTCACAGCTTGCTTATCCCCCAGACCACTAGCTTACCACCAGTCCGTGTGGTATTCAATGTCTTTGAGGACATCTGTTTACATCCAGACTCTTTCCCTCACTCCAAGGAAACCCAACAGATTTTTATCCATTGCTTGACACTCTCTCAAACACCTCTGTAAGAACTCTGTGGCAGATCCCTCTGTAGTCCTTACCAAATCTACTAGGGATGCACCTAAACCTGCTGCTAGATATCCCCTACGTAATGACAGGGAAAGTAGACAATTAGGTTTGTGAAGAAGACTTAAACATCTGCTGCCCTCACTGTGAAGGCCCTGAGTTTCCAGTTTCTCATGGTAAAGTACTCGGTCCCTGTAGGAACAAATCATTAAAGCAGTGGCATTGTAGGTAAGGTATTAGTCAGGGACATGCTAGACACTGCTAAAACAGCACTCCAGGTTTCCAGGCATTCTCTGGTGTGTGGTTTTGTTGCTTTAGATCATGTAGCGCAGCTGCTACTGGCTGAAGACCAAACCACTTTTCTGACTAAGTTAGGCCAAATTGGATCAAGAATTCCCTTTGGGTCTTCTGTAGTGATGATTTTTGAGAAATTAAATAAAAAAGAGAAGAAAATAAAAACTGAGGTTATTTTTGTCTCCAACCCTAAGATACAATAGGAATTATTCTAAGCCTTGACCTTTGCCTCCTAGGCAAGACGAGAGTAGACCTTCCTGATCAAAAGTCCAGTAGACAATCCAGGAGAAGAAAACTTGAACAGCCCCCAAAGGACCCCCACCCCCAAGTAAAACAGCAGTGACTATGCACCTCTCTCCCCCTTTTACCCGTCAACCCCCAATCTCACTGGCAGGAACACTGTCCTTTTTAAAACGTTGGAAACATCATCTGAGATCCATGGGTGGTAAACATCCTATAAAAGGTTACTTCATTCAGTTCAGAGAAAGGGTTTCCTTCTTAGGGATACTAAAGCCTTCAAAAGATCAAGAAGCTCTCCATTCAACTAATCCCTTCTGGGGAGGAGACAGCAGGGTTCTTCTACTGGATTTTCCAGTCCCAAGAAAGGAAAGGACTTTGAGGCCATTTTTAGACCTCTCAAAGTAAAGCAAGTTCCTAGACATTCACGAATTCAAAATGCTGACTCTTCAAAAACTGCTGCCTTTGATTTTTCCAAGACCTTACATGGTTACTGTAGATTTGAAGGATGCTTATATTCATGTGCCTAAAGCAGAAGAATGCAGGAGATGCCTTCAATTCTTAGTAGCAAGTTTGCGTTACCAATTCTGTGCTTTACCATTTGGTGTATCCACTGCACCCAGAGTTTATAACAAATGTTTAGTCCCAGTTGTAGCACATTACAGGAGTGCATACTTACCCCTGCCTGGACGATTGTTTTTTTCCCCTGGATGAGACATCCTGAAACTTTTAAACAGCTGTACAGGCTACCATGTACTGCTTTCAGAGAGTAGGGCTCACCCACAATTTCTGCAAGTCCTGCGTTCAACCCAAAAAATGAATTCTCTTTCTTGGTCCAGTTGTAGACTCTGAACAGCAAAAAGCCTTCTTAACCAAGACAAGGTGTTCTTTCTAACAGATTACCTACTTAGCTTATTGGAAAGGAAGATATTCACAGCAAAGGAATATTTAAGGGCCTTGGGGTATATGGCATTGTGCATCTTTATGGTCTCCCTGGCAGAATTACACCTGAGGGCTTTTCAATAATTCCTGAACACATGCAATCCTGAAAACCCTTCTGCCTTTTCTACTGTGCTTGAAAAGGTAACTTCTTTGGTGGAATGACACCATCAGGCTAAATCCAGGTGCAAGTCCGTCTGCCAGATACGGACAAGACAGTTACCATGGACAGTTCCAAAGTAGCCTGGGGAGCTTACTTAGGATCCATGAAAGTGCAAGGTGTAGACCCCAGAGCAAAGAAAACTTCACACACAAACCAGATGTTGCTGGCAGTTTTTCTAGCGATGAAAACTCTTCAGAGCAACCTATCCTCGACAGCATTGCAAATTTTGATAGACAGCACCACAGTTATGTGGAACATAAACAAGCAAAGGGGAACTCCTTTCTACCCCCTGTGCAGTCTAGCAGTAACGATCTGACTCTTTGCACAGCAACACTGATAGCATCCTACACCTGGGCCACAGCAGTACCTTAGCAGACCCTGAGCAGGAACATTATGGACAGCAAAGAATGGATGCTAAAAAGGGACCTTCCCGGACCTCGCCCATCAGGGGGATACACCAGTATAGACCTTTTTGCATCACTTCAAAGGTTCAGCTCAAGAGCCCAACAATCAGGGACATGGAAACCAGATGCCTCCTCATTCAGATGGACAGGACATTTTCGTTATGCCTTCTCACCTTCTACCCTGACTCCCAGGGTACTGATCAAGTTGAGGTCAGGCAGTCCAAGCTTGATACACAATTCCATTCTGGCCAAGGAAAAATTGGTTTTCCACCCCTTGATCCTCATCAAGGGGATATATTGCATTTCTCCACAAGTGATGGACCTACTCGCCCAGATAGTGGACTGCCATTCATCCTCATGTGAGCACCCTCAAACTAAGAGCTTGGAGGATTAGTTTCCTGACTATTAATACTGCAGCCTGTTCTATTGAAGTGTCAATCCTGAGAGAAGCAAGAAAACCAAATACCAGAAAATCTTACTTATACAGATGGAAAAGGTTTCCTCTTTGCAAGGACAAAGGCATTTAACCCTTTACTGGCAAACATAAATCTAATATTAGAATACCTGTCAGGGCCATTTCACCAAGGACTTTCTTATTCCAGTAGTAAGGTACATGCTTCAGCTATAGCTACTTGTCTTACCTTTTCCCCCATCTGTTCTCACCCCCACCTGAAACTTTTCTTTAATGGGGTCATACATCTTGGATCCCTAGAAGAAACCCTTTCCCCTACCCAAGATTTAAACTGTCTTAGAAAAGAGCCAGCAGCTTCTGCATCCCTAAAGATGCTCACTTGGTAGACCCCTTCTTCATAGCCATATAGCTTGTTGTAAGCCACTAGGGTTGCCAGATTTACAACCAGCCAGATAGGGACAAAAAAAAAAAAAAAAGGTCACAGCAAGTGAAGACCAAAAAAAAAAAAGGTCTTTAATGCGGAACAGACACATTAAAGATCAGTAGCTCTGCACTAAACACGGAGCTTCTCATGTTTAATGCATTGCAGTTCCGCATTCAACACAAGTAGCTCCGTGTTTAGCAATTTTTGATTGACCCATATACCGGCATACGGGCCAATCAAAAATCGCTAAACATGGAGCTTCTCGTGTTTAATGCGGAACATTGCAGTTCCGCATTCAACAGAAGTAGCTCCGTGTTTAGCGATTTTTCATTAGCCCGTATACCGGCATACAGGCCAATTAAAAATCGTTAAACACAGAGCTACTTCTGTTTAATGCGGAACACAAGAAGCTCCGTGTTTAGCGATTTTTGATTGGGCCCGTATGCCAGGTATACGGGCCAATCAAAAAAAAAAAAAAAACCAAAGCGGAGGCTGGCCGGGATTTAAACCGGCAGGGCGGGACTCTGGATCAGGCTGCTGATCTCGGGATAGTCCTGCCCAAATAGGGACATCTGGCAACCCTGTAAGCCACACATGCACACTATTCTTCAGATAAGTTTATAATATGTTAGAATGTTTTGTTGGGACTTTGATCTGTTGAAATTTTGTCTCCGTGTGAATCCTATTGTTTTATGTAATTGCTGTTACGTTTGTACATTAAGTTGGTGTTTTGTTAGTCTTTTTTTTGTTTGCACATTGAGGTTTGTTTTATTTATTGCATATTTGTGCTGCTTTTCCTTGTTTAAAACATGCTTTGAATTTCATCCATGTATAGTACTTTGTGGTTAAAAAAAATAAGCTAAATGTGCAACAGCTTGTTGAGAATTAGGAGGATTGTGCAGCAGCCTCTCATACCTGTGCTGAACTGGTGTATTTTTGGTTGTTCACTGTAGTATTCTTGTTGCTGTCTTCTCTCTTGTGATATCCTGCCAAACAGGTAGCTCACTACCCACCCTTAGGACTTCAGCTGCCACCATCCTTCTGTAGTAAGAACGTTGGTAAAAAGTGCATTGGCCAGTGCCATCTTTAGATCTTTCCTGGCATTTAGCTGCTTTTGTATTTTCAATAGCATGTGTCTGCCAGTCTGCCACATTTAAGTCTTCCTGAGGATAGTTAACTGCACCAAAGTTGGTTTTACAGTAATTGTTTTTGCCTTAAACTGGAGCATGACTTGGACTGCTGTCTCCACTGTATGTCACTTGCCCCGAGGACTGTCATAAGTGTTCCCTGCAGGAGTTTGCTGCCAAGCAGGGATGTAAGCCTTTTTAGGTCCACTGTACTGTTGCCCAAAGCCTCTGGGAGCCTACATCAAGAAGAGAAGCATTCAGAAGAGAGGTAGAGAAGAAAGGAAACAAAGGACATCACTGACAAGTCATGATTGTTTGTGGTTTGTGGATTCTCTGCTAGGTGAGGAGCTTTTGCAGTCCACCATCTGTGGAATCCATTGTGGACGAGGCCCCTGGCATGACTGCAGTGCAGGCACCCAAGCCTTCAATCTCCGGCATGTTTCCCTGGATCAAAATTTCCAATGTTCCTTCAATAGGTAGTAATCCTTTAGTGGGCAAGGCTCATATTTTGATTTCTGGAGGGGGGGGGATCCCTAGAATTTACATCTCTCAAGAAGTTGACTGTATTGGTGTCTCAGCTGTCCACCTGCAGCCATCTCTGAACTTAGAAGGTACAAAGCACCGACGCCTAATCTGGTGCAACCCAACTTGCCTTGGCCTAAGCTGGGCTTTGTCTCAAACCAATTTCCCCTACCAGGTCTTCAGCTGGAGATATAGTGATTTGTTACTTGAAATAATTATACTTGAGCCAGATATGTCATCAGTATTAGGGGTCCTTCCTGAAAAGAAAAGGTCAACTCCCCCTGAGATGAAATCCAACTCCTGTATTTTGAGGTTGATGAACTGGCCAATGTGAGCAAGGTTCCCTGCAGTTGTTCTCCACTTCCCGTTTGGAAAGACTGTCCACAAAATGAAAGACATTAGAGCTGGATTCCCTAAAGTACTGTGAAGCCCAGCAAGGATAGGGCCTTCACTGGTCTGTAATATAGGCTGCTGGCTGTCCCTCCAGTGTTAGGAGTTCTGGCGATGTCTTGGAAAAGGCATCACCAGAGCCTGAGCCTGTTACACCTGCTGCTGGAAAGCTTGCTTTCACAGGGTCAGGTTTTCCCCACAGTACCTGTATAGAAGTCCTTTAGTTGATCCAGATATTGTGTCACTTGATCTAGCAAGGGAGCAATTTCTTCTCCAGCTAGGAATCTCATTCCAAATAGAGCTGAACTGTGCATATAGTTGAGGACAAAAAGTGTATATGGCTGCCACTCAGGGTTATAGGTTTTTAAGCTGCCAGTCCCACATGCTCTGTTATCAACGGATCTTGTTTGAGTAGATGAGAACCAAAGTAGATGGGATTGAAGATAGACCCTGAAACGGGATTTGTTGGAACTTTGTCTCTTTTTACCAGGTGACCAGACACTTCAAGAAGTGCAGCTGTGATGCTTTAGATGTTATGTAGGCAGCAGTTATGGCGACAGTCAAAAGGAGATGCGCCTGGGTAAAATATTCCCCTCACCAGACATTGTGAAGTCAGGAATCTACATTGTCCATTTATTTAGAGATTTCCACTTTACCACCCACTACCCAATTGAAAATGTTCGGACCTTTGTGTCTAGGAAGAGCTGAAATTTTCCAGCCATGACGTGGGCCCCTTACCTCAGATGGGAATTCCGTTAGGAATGGCATGTGAGGGGGTAAGTACAGAAGACAGTGGCAAGCTAAACATAAGAGAAAGGCAGAGGCCCTCAGGGCAAATACCCCTGGTGTATCATATAACTCAGACTGGCTGCCCCTCTCTTTACTCGTATCCCAAGTCCGCCTCAACTCCAGTTCCAACTCCATCCATCCCTCCATCTATTAAAACTTAGGGGAAGCTTTGTCCACTTTTATAGGAAAATAGACAGCTGCTCAGATGTCCTTCAAGGATGCATCTGCAGCCCTTACATATGGGTTGTCCTGCCTCAGGCAGCCCTTCGGTCGGCCGGATTCCAAAGTCTGGGTCCGGCGTCTGCTGATATCGCCCTCTCCCCAACGTCAGAGTGCCTGGGGTATAAAAGCGTCAGCCGACGCCATCTTCCCCAGTCTTTCTTGCCTCGTGGTGTCCGAAGCAGAAGCAGTTTGCAAGTGCCGGTCGGCCAGCTCCTGTAACTTCAGCTACCGAAGACTTCAAAAGCTAAGTACCCCGTTGGGGACTCTTTCTTGCCTCAGCCGATGTCAGATCAAACACTTAAAGTTAATAATTGCTTAACTTGTGCGAAACAAATACCTCATAAGGATTTCCATTCTTACTGCCTCCCCTGCCTAGGCCCAGACCACGACGTCTCGGCCTGTACAGCCTGTGCCTCCTTCAACCGATGCACTCTTAGGCGTCGGGCAGAGTTTGCAGAGGAATTTTTTGGGGCTAGTTACTGTTACAATATGCCGTCGGAGACTCCGACTGCTCATTTAACCAAAAAATGGAAGGACAAGGACAGACACACGCGGACCGTGGTTTCGGCTGAAACCACGCCTAGGCCTACCGCGATTGTCTCAGTCTCGGCTGAAACAGAGTCCTTGGTACTTCCGACCGGCGAAACCGCACAACCGACAACCTCGGCCCCGGAGGCCTCTTCTGAGTGGGTTATAGAATTTCCCTCAGAAACCGGTGTTCCGGAAACATCTGACACAATTTCCCTAGACAAAACTACACCAGCACGTGGAGCAGCCAGGCCTCCTGCATCCATGTCCATAAAGGCATTCACAAGGGCTAAAGCTGCTAAACAGCCAAAATCTCTGCCTCCCAAGGCTATTCCTCAGGGATCCACTACAGGTCCTCAGATTTTAAGTTTAGCTGAGGACCTTATTTCCTTAATTAGGGGCTCTCAGCCACATCCGTACAGGGGCTCTCAACCTCCTCTAGACAAAAGGCCCAGGGTTGAGCCCACTGATCCCCACTCCTCTGATGAGGCCTCAGATGGCTCTGCTCTTTCAGACTACCAGGAGGAGGCTTTTACGGCCTACGAGGATTCTGATGCAGAGGAATCGATTCCCTCTGCCTCCCCTCCTGAAGAGCTGTCCTTTTGGGGAGACCCTTCACTCCATGAGAGAGCATTTCAAATGGCAGGGCCAGGAATTTTCTGATTCCAGGAAGAGATTAAGGACTTTTTTGCATTTATCCCAGCATAGACCTTTGGCTATTGCCCCTGTTTTGAATGTCATTGATGATGTGTACTCTGAGTCTAGCATTACCCCTGACTCCCTTCCTCCGGCTCCTGTCAAACCAGATAGGTACTACAGGGTCCCGGACTCGCATCATTTCCTTTTCAAGGCCCACTCTGCTGACCCTGAAACTATTTCCCCTAAAGGGGTTGCATCTGCCACTACTAAAAATCCACTCCCCTCTGAAAGGGAGTCCAGGGCTTTAGAGAGATGGGGTAAAAAATTGTATACTACTTCCACTCTTTCTATGAGGGCATTAAATTGTCAATTCCATATGATACAGTACCAAGAGTATTTGTTAGATGAATTGCATAAAAAACTGTCTTCACCTGAACCCCTAGATCGCAAGTCACTTCAGGATCTGGTACATAACTCCCAACAGGTTAGCAACCATTTCTTGCAGTGTGGTTATGATGCACTGGAAGCTTCATGTAGGTCAGCAATGACAGGTGCAGTCATATGTAGGCATGCTTGGCTGAAGGAACAAACTCTGCCAGATCATGTTAAAGCAAAGCTTCTGGATGCGCCACTGGAAAAGCAAAAGTTATTTGGCTCCACTGCTCAGGAGGTCTTAAAGAAATTTGAGGAAAAGGCTAAATCTGTACAAACAGTCAAAGATTTTCTCCAGGTCCAACCACCAAGATTCAGCAGAAATTGGCCCTCTAAGAATTGGTCCTTTCCAGACACTGAGAGATTTCAGAGAGGCAAGAATAGACGTGCCAGAGGTAGAGGGCAAGCTAGAGGCTCCTACAGTGGACGGCAATGGCAGCCTCCTAACCAGAGAGGTAGTGCAGGACCTACAACTGCTGCACAAGGATAGACTCAATGACTTCACCTTGACCCCGCCAACCAGGGCTCAATTGGAAGCACCTTTGGGCGGAAAGCTGTCTTTATTCTCAAAAAATTGGCACAGTATTACAAGGGACAAATGGACATTGCAAATAATAGACAAAAGGATACAGGTTCCATTTTCATACATTACCAAAAAGAAAAGCATGCCAAACCTGCCACCGAATCAAAGGGCAGAGGCTTTAAAACAAATTTCCAACCTATTGCAAATGAAAGCTATAGAAAAGGTTCCTCTCACAGAACAAGGCCAAGGATTTTACTCCAGACTATTCCTTGTCCCAAGAAAAGAAAAACAATGGAGGCCTATTCTCGACTTGTCCGCACTGAATACTTATCTCATTGTGCCAAAATTCAAAATGCTGACCCTACAGCAACTCCTTCCCATGCTGGGCAAGGGGTCTTGGCTGGTAACTCTAGACCTCAAGGAGGCATACCTGCATGTCCCTATCAGACAAAGTTGCAGAAGACACCTCAGATTTCTTGCAGGTTCAGAGCATTATCAATTCTCAGCATTGCCCTTTGGCTTATCTACTGTGCCCAGAGTATTCACGAAATGCCTGGCATCAGTAATTGCACACTGCAGACTTCAGGGGATTCAAATATACCCATATCTGGATGACTGCCTTATACAAGCGGACAGCCAACAAACTTTGGTAAAACACTTGAATTATGCCATCCGCCTACTTCAGGCTTTGGGATATACAGTCAACATTCACAAATCAAGACTTGCTCCATCCCAAAGGATAATTTTTCTGGGTGCGAAACTAGATACAACCACCCAAATGGCTTTTCTCACGGAAGAAAAACAAAGACAACTACCGGATTATTTCAAAAATCTGACAAGACAAACTCTGCTGACTGCAAGGAAAATCCTGCAGGCCCTGGGTTACATGGCATCTTGCATTCTTCAAATCCCACAAGCAAGACTACATATGAGGAAACTACAATGGTACCTAAGGAGTTTATGGTGTCAGCACAGTCACAGCCTAGAAGCTTTGATACCACTCATTCCATGCCTTCAAAAGGAATTTCTGTGGTGGGCTCAAGCAAGCCAGTCAAACAGGGGTCTGCCCTTCAGCAAACCAATAATCAGCCAAACCATTACAACGGATGCTTCAGACCATGGATGGGGAGCACACATGGAGGGCAGATGCATTCAAGGACTATGGTCACAGAAAGAATTGCGCATGCACATAAACCAAAAGGAAATGCTGGCGGCGATACATGCAATCGAGGCCTTCAAACATTTTCTGCATCAAGGACACCTGCTAATAAGGACAGACAATACCACAGTTATGTGGTACATAAACAAGCAAGGAGGTACCCGTTCCTACCCTCTTTGCAGGCTGGCAATGAATCTTTGGAAACTTTCCCTAAAAATCAATATAGAGCTGCAATCCCAGTTTGTGCCAGGAAAAGACAATATACTGGCGGACAGCCTAAGCAGAAATATCATGGATCCACACGAATGGATGCTGCACCCAGACATCTTCCTTCAGATAACACAATCATGGGGGAGGCCGGACATAGATCTTTTTGCCTCCCACCACAACCATCAGCTGAAGAAATTCTGCTCAAGGACATACCACCCACAAGCATGGAAAGTGGATGCCCTCTCTTTCAGCTGGAATACTCTAACAGTGTATGCATCCCACCTCTTCCATTAATGACCAAGGTCTTACTGAAGATCAGGACAGAGCAGCCCAAAGTGATTCTGATAGCTCCGGACTGGCCCAGACAGCACTGGTACCCACTGTTAAGGAGCATGTCATGCACGAAACCGTGGCCTCTACCACAATGGCCACTTCTTCTGACACAACACAATTACAAAATTCTGCACTCCAGCCTGAAAACCTTGCAGCTGACAGCCTGGAGAATACCTTGACTCCTCACCAGGATAAGCTATCCAAGACAGTGAAGGACATCATCATGGAAGCTCGCCGGCCTTCCACAAGAAAGGCATATGCAGCAAAATGGAAAAGATTTCACACTTGGAGCACCACAAAGGGCCTAGATGCGACAGTGTTGAAATTGGCGCATATCCTGGAATACTTGGCAGAAATGCTCCACAATGGCCTTTCTTACTCTTCCATAAAAATTCATGCTTCCGCAATTTCAGCAGAATACAATACTGATCCACCTGTCTTCTCTCATCCTCTCCTAAGGCAGTTTCTAAGGGGAATTAAAAACATCAATCCTCCAAGGAAACCACCAGTGCCTACATGGGACCTTAACTTCATGTTGGAAAAATTAACTCTACCTCCCTTTGAACCAGCAGCATCTTCAGAACTACAGTTCCTGTCTTGGAAGACTGCCTTCCTTCAGGCCATAACCTCAGCAAGAAGAGTATCTGAGTTGCAGGCCCTCATGGCAGTACAACCATTTCTTATTTTTCATCAGGACAGAGTCTCACTGAGAACCAATCCTTCATTCATGCCAAAGGTGGTATCCAGGGTCTCACTGAACCAAGCTATTCTCCTGCCTACCTTCTTTCCAAATCCACAAAACAAAGGGGAGAAACTTCTGCATACTCTGGACATTCACAGACAACTGTTGCGCTACAACTTGGACAGAACTAAGACTTACAGAAAAACTGACCAGCTATTTGTAGCATATGCTGCTGGTGTACAAGGAAAAGCAATTTCCAAACAGACAATTTCAAAATGGATAGGGAATTGCATTCGATTCTGTTACTCTCCATGGCAAAACTGTGCCAGCTAACATTAGACCTCATTCCACCAGAGCCACAGCCACCTCCACAGCCTTTTTAAGAGGGGTGGCTACCAAGGACATTTTAGAAGCTGCTACATGGAGCTCCGTGCATACATTTTCCAAGCATTGCAATTTACCCTTATATTCCAGATCCAGAGCAGGCTTTGCTACGGCAGTCCTGCAGGGCATTTTAGCTACACCATCCCTTTCTTAGATCCTACCTCCCCCAGTTTAGCTATGGTATTCTACCAATATGTAAGGACTGCAGATGCATCCTTGAAGGACATAGTACAGTTTTGTACCTACCATAAATGAAGATGTCCGATAGGTATGCATCTGCAGTCAGGTTTACCCTCCCTCCTTCCCCTCTATGGTATTTCCTGGGTACTTATCCCTCTTATAGCTAGCTGGGGTTATCTATTATGGTGTATTTGTTTTATATTACTGTGCATGTTTGGAATTTTTTGCATCTCTCCAAATTTAGCCTTCCTTAGAGGGCACCTGGCATCTGGGGCAAGAAAAACTGAGGAAGATGGTGCCGGCTGACGCTTTTATACCCCAGGCGCTCTGACGTCGGGGAGAGGGTGACATCAGCTGACACCGGACCCAGACTTTGGAATCCGGCCGACCGAAGGGCTGCCTGAGGCAGGACAACCCATATGTAAGGACTGCAGATGCATACCTATCGGACATCTACATTTATGGTAGGTACAAAACTGTACTTTCAGGTGAGTGGTAAAAACTGTAAAGACGGAATACTGTCAGTTTCTAGAAAGACCCCAGTTCAGAGGTATTCCACCAGTTCCCAGTGACCAAATTCAGTTAATGCTTCAGGTGATTAAAGACGTTTGCCATATGGAGTATAGAAAAAGTACCCCTGGGGATTGTGATGGTAACCTTATCATAGGTTCATAGGTTCATACTAGGCTATCTGCCCGAGGGCATTTACAAGCCTAGCCCATCGTTTTGTGGCTTACGCCACCCCTTTAGTATGGGGAACTATACCCATTATTTTGCTGTGCCTCTGTCGAGCAGTGACACTGAGGTAATCCCTGGGGTATATCTGCGATCTCCCATCCATTGGTCAAGATTTCTCTTGAACAAGGCCAGCGAGGTGCTCTGCCTCACATATACCGGGATTTTGTTCCACAGCATAGGGAGTCTTTGGGTGATGAATCTATCCCTCCAGCACGTCCTATTAATAGCCGTGTCGAGGTTTAAGTCTCCCGCCTTGTGGCTCTGATGGATCTAGATTTTTGAGGTGAAGCATATTCATCAAATCTGGGTTTGACATGGCCTTGTATGTTAGGCAAAGGTCACCTCTGAGCAATGATGGCGACTGAATAGAGCTGGAGTTCTTTCAGTCGGGCAGCATAGGACAGATTTTTGAGACCCTTTATCCTTTTGGTGAGGAACTTTTGTGGCCTCTCCAGCTGCTGCAAGTGTCGGGTCAGATACATTCGAATGGGGCATTGTACTCAATCATTGGTCTGATGAGTGATGAGTAGAGGGAGACAATGACCTCCTTGATCTAGATGAGAATCCCTTCATGATAAGGTGGGCAATGTAGAAGGTCTTCCTAACTACTTTAGCTACATGGGTGTCGAATGACAGACTACTATCAACCTGGGTCCCCAGGTCCCTGATAACTTCTTCTGTGCTCAGTGGATTGCCACCTATTTGGTAGCTGGGGTAACCTTGTTTTTCCCGAAGGGTATGACTATGCATTTTTTGGCATTTAACTTTAGGCCATGGCTCTGGCACCAGTTATCCGTTTCTGTGAGACCCTTCTGAAGGATATCTGTGTCCGATGTGTTTTCTACTATGGCGCCCAGTTTGCAGTCATCTGCAAACTTTGTCAGCTATAACCCTCCTGTGTTTGCTTGTACTTCGGAGAAGTAGATGCCAAACAAGAGTGGGCCCAGGACTGAGCCCTGTGGGACACCACTTGTGACAGGCTTTGAGTCTGACATGGCGCCAGCAACTCTGACCCTGTGGGTTCTGTCACTCAGCCAGTTTGCAACCCATCTTGTGATGTATGGGTTAATATTTAAGCTGATGAGTTTTTCAATGATACCCGAGTGGGGTATTGTATCGAAGGCCTTCGCCAGATCGAGGTAGGCTGTATGGACTGCCTTTCCCTCATCAATGGCTTTGGTGACTGTTTCAAAAGTCAACCAAGTTTAAAAGGCATGATCTGCCTTTGACAAAGCCAAACTGGGTTGGATCCAAAGTCTGCAAATTCCTATGTCTTTATTTATGAGGTCCATTATGATCCTCTCCATGGCTTTGCAGATAAGGCTTGTCAAGCTAATGGGCCGGTAATTTCCAGGGTCGGTGGGGGCACCGCCTTTGTGAAGTGGGACCACAGTTGCAGTGCGCCACTCCCTGGGTACGTATCCAGAGGTAAGACTTTGATTAAACAGCTGTCCTAGCTGTGGGTTTAATTCCTCATTGAGTTCGTGGAGCACACAGCCGGGGACACCATCAGGTCCCATGGATGCTGTGTTTTTTGCTTTGGAGAGAGCAGTTCTCACTTGGGTGTTGGAGATGTTTGGGGGGCTGCAATCATTTGGTATAGATATCTCTCCTTTTGGGGGGGAGGGGGGGGAGAAGTTTGCACTGAACCTGTCAGCCAGTATGTTGGCAATGTCCGTAGGATCAGTAATCTTCACATCATTTTGAACTAGTTCTGAGCATATCTGGGAGTTTCCTCCCAGGTTTCTAACATAGCTAAAGAAGGCCTTATGATTGTCTTTTGAGTTTTGCTTTGGATGATTTTATGAGAGCTCTTAGTTTTTTACTTATAGTGATCAAGGGTGTCTTACCTTTTAAGGATTTTGCTCTATCTTGTAGTAGCTTCCTCCTTTTGTTGTAGAGTTTGTTTATGGCTGGGGTCCACCAGACTGGACGCTTGCCTTTGGTACAAAGAGTCTTTGTTTTGCTTGGGATTGCCTTATCCTTCACCCTTCCCCTCTTAATTGTCAAACCAGGCACGCTACCTTGTTTTGTGAGCTCTTCTTGGAACTCCCGGATTGGGGCACCTTGTGGTGGGTCTGGTTGGCGCTGAAGGTACCACCAGGTCTACTTTGATCTGGGGCTGGTTCTGCAGGGGCATGAGAGATCTAAAGGTGGCATTGTCCACCCCACCACCTTTCTAATTCTGACAACTGCAAGTGTGACGAAAATCTACATTTATGGAAGGTCCCTAATACAAGTGTACTTTATGTCCTCCTTCACATATTTGCTGTTCTCTGTTGTGCTGCTGTGTAATGTCTGTCATGCCAGTAGCTGTAGAACCATGACGACCATCATCAGAAGAAGGGGGGCTTTTAAGTGCCGAGTTGCACAGTACCCTGGTTTGGCCACTTTATGGACCTTTGATTTACTGTGAAAATGTGCAAAGCCTGACCAGGTAAGCAGGTCTATTTCAACTTTTTTTGAAAAGATGTTGAATTAATTATCAACATGCCAGTGAAATTTCTAAAAAGAAAAACAAAAAAAAATCTAAATACTGCAACCTTTACAGGTAGTTACCTTGTGGTATCGAGCCCCTGAGGTTTTACTTCAGTCAACATATGCGACCCCAGTGGACATGTGGAGTGTGGGATGTATATTTGCAGAGATGTACAGGAGAAAGTAAGTTGCAATTTTTTCTGATTTACACTACGTTATTTTGCCATATCCTGATGAAATACATTGTCTTGAAAAAACACTGTGAATTATTTTCTGGAGTCTTGAGTTTATATAATTTTGTGGTGATCAGTAGCTAACTGCTTTGTTTCATCAACAAAAGATATAGTGATGAATGTGTTGTGTTCAGTTGGTGGGAGAGGATAAGTCTGTGAGCCCAACACCATAGCTCTTAAAACTCTTAATGCAGGAAATCTGGACAAAGCTAAAAATAACGGGGAGACAAAGGTCAAAGACAGGAACTAATTTTAAATACTGCTCTATTATTCTAACAACTTTTAAGATTGTGTTGTGTGTATGCTATGAAGGATATGTGTATGTTATGAAGGATATGAAGCCTGAAACTCAAGTCTCTCATAATTTTGTGACTTCAGTTCTCAGTGATTTGCCAGAAAATGACAAATTTTATGAGGAACGGGCCCAGAATATGAAGCAAAAATCTGAGCTTTCTGTGAAAGTCTTGACATTTTGAGAGGTGTGCCTAACACAGAAAGGAAGTAACCTAATTTAATTATCAGCTGAGTGGCCACACCATTTTCCCCTGTCCATTGTCAGAGGTCCAGGATGTGTATTTTATTTGGTTGTGAATGAAATAGAACTGTATTGCATTTCCTTTCTGTTGCAGACCTTTCCTATGTCTTGGCAGCTGTAGAGCTATAGTGTTCCAAATCTGTTTTAAGATGAGCCGGCTCTGAGTGTTGGGAATGCAAGAGGGCTGAAGATTTGTTGTACCAGAACTTTCTGGGAAGCAGTGCCCTATGAGAAACTGAAGGCATGATCATTAAAACCTTTTTCTGGACACAGGAGCATAGCCAGGCATTCACTGTGTACTCTGCTGAGAAATTTTTCTTTTCCGAGCATCTGTCAAAAATCTTTATGGCGCTCAGAGCATCTGGAATAGTCTGCTGTAGTATCTCTCTGTAGCATGCTTGGATATTGTAATATTTTCTTTGTCCTTTTTTATAACCGTGACAGCTGAAAATCAGCTGTGCTTTGTCTGTAGATGGCATCATTTGGAGTACATTTGCTGTGTTGTTGATTGGGTGGGGGGGGGGGGGGCATTACAGTGCTTTAGAGTACTTAACAGATTTCTTGCTACACCTGTATTTGAACAGCTGTCAGAGGTGGGAAAAATTGCTTTGGTATCCAGCGAACCACTCTGTATCAACCTCTGTTAAGAGATTATATTAACTTCATTGTTATGGTGGCTAATCTGAGCCCACAAATACAAGTATTTCTGATCTTTTAAAACAGCATGTCTATGGGCTGTTAAATGTTTGATAAAAGTGAAGTAGAGTCTGTGTTCATTTTCAGTTAGTGCAAACCTTATTTTTTTATTTAATGCTTCAAAGCTTACAACTCTCTTTCAGATGGATGGTGGTGTGGGCTTGGATGTCACGAAGATACCAGGGGTTGGGGGTGGGGCTGTGATTCCAGTACACTGGATTTGACTGATGCATGGGTAACAGTATGTGATTTTTGTGGACTTCTGTGATCTATTTATACCAGTTTACCTGGCAGGTGCTCAAGGAATTTTGTTTAATTAACCTTAATTGGAAGTTGCTAGGTCTTACTTGGACTCTCACTTTCTTGTGAAAAAGGGTAACAGCAAGCAAAATGCTGCTTGCCAAAGCAGATAATGTTATACTGCATTCCAACTATGAATACTGTAACCTTGATTGATAAAAAGAAAAGTGCCATTTGCCAGTGTGACAGCAATGTAGATTAAATGTTATGTCTAAAAGAAAGAAAGTGAAGTTTCATCATTTTTGTATATATTTTTTTCTCTCTCTCACTGCAGGCCACTGTTTTGTGGAAATTCTGAAATCGACCAACTCTGCAAAATCTTTGAGTACGTATTTTACTTTTGTTATATCTGCATTGGAGAGGGAGAAACTGCAGACCCTTTCACACTATCTGTTGGCTAGCTATAGATCTGCATGTATTGCACCATATTTTTAGTAAATCATATGCAAATCATACAAATTCTGAAGACCATTGCTTTGAAGAATGTGTGATTCAAAAATTCAAAAGTTTGTTTCTTTTTCCTTGGCTGCTTGACTTCTCAGACTTGATTAGTCAAGCCTACTGAGTGCAGCTGGGTTAATCCCTTTCAGAGTGCAGATGTTCTTCATTCCACATTGCTGCAGTCCTAACTATTGGGTAGTCCGCTGTCCAGTCGGCCCGAATACCAAAGTATATGGCTGACGTCGGTCAGGGCGCATTAGACTGACGTCAGTACGTCAGGGTACTAATGCGCATGACCGACGCCATATCCTCAGTCTTTTTTGCCGCATGGTCCGATGCAGAAGCAATTTTGCGAGTGCAGGTTGGCGTTCTGAAAGTTTCTGAAGCCAGAGTTTCAGACTGAATCAAAGTTGGCTAAGTACCCCGTTGGGGAATATTTTGGTTTTTTCTTGCCTCAGTATTTAACCGGATGTCAGAAAAAGTGAATAACTGTATTTCTTGTGGGAAACAGATACCTCATAGGGATTACCATACTTTGTGTATACCTTGTTTAGGGCCTGAGCACGACGTTGTTGGATGCCGCTCTTGTGCTAGATTTAACAAACGCACTATTAAGAGAAGGTTAGACTGTGCCAGGTTAGTGTTTGGGAAGCGTTGTAATTATAAAATGCCGCCGGATGCTCCGGCCGACTTCGCTAAAAACGCAAGGACAAAACAGCAAAGCCTAGAGTGGAGGAACCGACAGTCCCAGACGCCGGTTCTTTAGAGGGCTCAGTGGAGCCGGAGGTTTTGCCAGGTGTTTCTTTGGAGTCTCAGGGAGAGACTTTACTGTTACAGGATGTATCCTCTCAGGAAGTAGGCCAGGCTGAGGGGCTTCTCAGGTGGCTGTTCTTCCCTCTCTTCCTAAGGTGGTCAGAGCCTCCCTTCTGTTTCCAAGGCTTCTTTGAGGGGCAGGCCGAGTTTTGCTTCAGTGGGGTTTCTCCTAGTACTTCAGGGTCTCTGCCGAAGAAACATATGCTTAAAATGGCAGAGGATTTGATTACTATGATAAGAGGTTCTATGCCCCCTCCTGATAAGAGGCCTAGGGTGGAATCTGAGTTTGAGAGTTTTGAGCAATGCTCGAGGCTTCTGAGTCTTGCTGAAGACTTGCAGGAGTACCCTCCTTATTCTGATTCTGATGTGGATGATTCTACTCCTTCAGCTTCCCCTCCTGAGGATTTTTCATTTTCAGAGACTCTGCATTCCATGAGGGAGCATTTTAAATGGGAAGGTCAAGATTTCTCTGATTCCAGGAAAAGGCTTAGGGAATTCATGTTTTACCCCAGCACAGGCCTTTAGCTATACCTCCTGTTTTGAATGTGGTGGAAGATGTTTTTGCAGAGGCTTCCCTGAATCCGGATTCTTTGCCTCCTGCCCCAGTTAAACCGGATAGGTATTATAGGGTGCCTGAAGCTCATAAGTATCTTTTAAGAGTCCTAGGGCAGACCCGAAACTGTCTCTCAGGGGCCTAAAGGTGTGAAGGCCTCAGTTGTTAAAAATCCTGTCCCTCCTGATAAAGAGGCAAGGGCTTTGGATAGATGGGGAAAGAAAGTGTATACTTCTTCCACTTTAGCCATGAGGGCGTTGAATTGTCAGTTTCACATGTTAAAATATCAGAATTTTCTTCTTTCACAGTTGAAATCTAAGGTGGATGCTCTGGCAGAAGGTATTGAGTGTAAAGAGTTGCAGGATTTAGTTCATGTGTCTGAACAAGTGGGTAAACATTCCTGCAATGTGGTTTTGATGCTGTGCAGGCCTCCTCCAGGGTGGCTGCCACTGGTTCTGTTCTTCGTAGGCACGCCTGGTTGAGAGATCAGAACTTAGCTGAGCATGTTAAGACAAGGATTTTGGATGCTCCTTTACAGTCTGATGTGTTGTTTGGTTCGCCTGTGGAGGCAGTTTTAAAGAAGATGGAGGACAAGGCTAAGTCTATGCAAACTGTTAAGGATTTTTTGCAGGTGCAGCCTCCGAAGTTTAGTAGAAATTGGCCTGCTAAGGGATGGACTTATCCTGCTTATGATTCCCAGTCTAGGGGTAGGTCTAGACGTGGTAGGGGCAGAGCTCAAGGTGCTTTTAGGCCTAGGACAGGAGTTCACCTGCTCAGACTTCTGGTGAGGGCAGGGGTCAGTCCTTTCGTAAGCAGACCCAATGACCTGCCTTTTCAGCTGCCAGTGCCTTCTCGCCTGGCGGCACCTCTAGGAGGAAGACTGTCTCTTTTCAAAGAAAATTGGGATTTAATTACCCAAGACAAATGGGTTCTGGATATCATTCATCACGGTTACAGGTTTTATTTCCATACCTTGCCTCCTTTCTTAGGCATGCCAGACATTCCTCCTCTACAAAGACAAGAGGCTCACAAGCAAATTTCTCAGTTACTCCAAATAGGGGCCATTCAGCGGTTCCTGTGCCAGAAAGGGGCCTAGGATTTTATTCTCGCCTGTTCCTAGTACCAAAGAAGGGGAACACGTGGAGACCAATTTTGGATTTATCTATCCTCAACACTTATCTGGACATTCCCAAGTTCAAAATGTTGACGTTACAACAGCTTTTACCTCTGCTGGGCAAGGATCACTGGATGGTAACTTTAGATCTCAAGGAAGCTTACCTTCATGTGCCTATAAGACTAAGTTGCAGAAAGTATCTGCGTTTGCGAGCTGGAAATTCTCATTATCAGTTCTCTGCATTGCCCTTTGGCTTATCTACTGCCCAGAGTATTCACAAAGGTTCTGGCTCCAGTGATAGCTTACTTCAGGCTAAAAGGAATTCAAATCTATCCTTACTTGGACGATTGCCTGATTCTGGCTCAAGAAAAGGAAGACCTTCTGCAGCATTTGGAATATGTCATAGCAGTGCTAAGATGCCTAGGGTATTCTGTGAACGAAATAAAGTCCAGTCTAGTACCCTCTCAAGACATGTGCTTTCTGGGTGTGAGACTGAATACAGCAGCCCAGATGGCCTTTTAACCCCGGACAAACAAAAGAATCTTTCCAGTTACTTCCATCAACTATCTCTTCAGTCCGGGCTGACTGCAAGGACAGTCCTTCAAGCCTTAGGGTTCATGGCATCTTGTATTCTGGTGCTTCCCAATGCCAAACTGCATATGAGGAAGCTACAATGGTATCTCAAAATCTATGGACACAGCACTGCCAGGATTTGGACACTGTCATTCAAATAATACCTTGCATTCAAAAGGAATTTTTGTGGTGGGCTCAGGAATGTCACCTAAACAAGGGACTCTCTGTGACCCGGCCAGAGGCGAGTCAGATTCTCACGACAGATGCCTCAGACATTGCTTGGGGAGCTCATCTAAATGGAAAGTGGATACAAGACAAGTGGCCTGCCAGACTACAGCATCTACATATCAACATGAAGGAGATGTTAGCAGTCCAGTTTGCATTAATGGCTTTCAAGGAGTTACTTCTTCCAGGGCAGGTGTTGATTCTAACAGACAACACAACTGTCATGTGGTACATCAACAAACAAGGGGAACACATTCTTACCCATTGTGCAGGCAAGCAATGATTTTATGGGAGACTGCGCTAAGCTTGCAACTAACTCTTCAGGCAAGGTTTCTGCCGGAGCACAGAACTCCTTAGCAGATGTGTTAAGCTGTCAAATCATGGATCCCCACGAGTGGAAACTGGATCTTCATGTATTTCAAAAGTTGACAGTGTCCTGGGGAACTCCAGACATAGATCTGTTCGCTTCTCCACTGAACCACCAGCTGCCAAAGTTTTGCACAAAGAGGTTTCATCACACAGCTTGGAAAGTGGATGCTCTTTCTTTCAGTTGGAAAAATCTTCATGTGTATGCTTTCCACCTCTGCCTCTTCTTCCAAAGGTGCTTCTAAAGGTCAGACAAGACAAGCCAAGGATGATTTTAATAGCTCCAGATTGGCCTCGCAGCATTGGTACCCATTACTGAGGAATCTGGTAAAGAAGCCTCCATGGCCTTTACCCTTGATTCCACATCTGTTGTCTCAGAAGGACGGTCGTCTGCTCAATGTCAAGCTTCACTCTCTTCATCTAACAGCCTGGCATATTCTGTTTTGAAAGACAGCAGGTCTCAACTTCCTCAACAATTTTAAATGTGATTATGGAAGCCAGAAGACCTAGTACAAGGAAAGTGTACGCAGAAAAATGGAAGAGATTTTTATTTTGGACTGCAGCAAAGAATTTGGAGATTTCAGAGCCTAATTTGAGTGTGGCTCTTCAATATCTTACTGAGTTATTGGACAAAGGTTTGTCTTTCTCTTCCATTAAGATTCATGCTGCAGCAATTTCAGCTCACTATGATTGTGACCCACCATTGTTTTCACATCCTTTGTTCAAGCAATTTCTTAGAGGGGCAAAGAATATAAGACCCCCACGTAGAGCTCCTACTCCTGTTTGGGATCTCAATTTTGTGTTGGAGAAACTTACTCTACAACCTTTTGAGCCTGCAGCTACTGCTGAACTGAAATACTTGTCATGGAAGACTGCTTTTTTGTTGGCCATTACTTCTGCAAGAAGGGTTTCTGAGTTACAGGCCCTTATGGCGGTTGAGCCTTTTTTGATTTTTCATAAGGATAGGGTATCATTACGTACTAATCCTTCCTTTATGCCTAAAGTGGTTTCTAGTGTGGCTTTAAACCAAGCTATTCATTTGCCTACATTTTATGCAGATCCCCAAAATAAAGGGGAAAAGATTTTGCACACTTTAGATGTACACAGGCAATTGCGTTATTATTTGAGCAGGACTAAGGATTTTAGGCAGTCTCAGCAGTTGTTTGTTTCTTTTGCTTTGAGTTCTCAGGGCAAGCCTGTATCAAAACAAACTATTTCTAGGTGGATTGGGTTTTGCATTGCATTTTGTTATTCCCATCATGGCAAGGAGATTCCAGCTGGGATTAGGCCTCATTCCACTAGGGCTACTGCCACTTCAACAGCTTTTTAAGGGAGTGGCAACTAAGGATATTTTGGAGGCAGCTACTTGGAGTTCAGTGCATACTTTCTCTAAGCATTACCACCTTCCTCTCTACTCTAAGTCTAGGGCTGGTTTTGCCACAGCTATTTTGCAAGGCATGTTATCAGCTCCTGCTTCCTTATGATTTGCCAGCCTCCCTTACCTCTGCTTTGGGATTCTACCCAATAGTTAGGACTGCAGCAGTGTGGAATGAAGAACATAGTACAGTTTTGTACCTACCATAAATGTAGATGTTCGAGGATCCACATTGCTGCAGTCCAATTTACCCTCCCTCCTTCCCCTCTGTGTTTAGGGGTGGTTGTGTAGGTGAGGTTATATTTTGCTAATTTTGTATATTTTATATATATATATATATATATATATATATATATATATATATTTTGATGCAGATATGTTGGGAGTTTTTGGTTTTGGCCTTATCTTTTCAGGGTCTTCTGACATCTGGGGCAAGAAAAGACTGAGGATATGGCGTCTGTCATGCGCATTAGTACCCTGACGTACTGACGTCAGTCTAATGCGCCCTGACCGACGTCAGCCATATACTTTGGTATTCGGGCCGACTGGACAGCGGACTACCCAATAGTTAGGACTGCAGCAATGTGGATCCTCGAACATCTACATTTATGGTAGGTACAAAACTGTACTTTTTGTTGTTCAATGCTGTTCACTGAGTTTACTCTGTATACTTAAAACTTTGTCTTCAAAGATTGAACCATATTCAAATTTAGATCTATTTTGTGTTTAGTACTTTTTCTTTTTCACATTTGGTATCTGCAGGTGAAGCAGAATTGTTTCTGGCTGTGCTTTATTGAATTGGCTGCTGTTCATCAGGAAACAAGACTGTCCTCTGCTTTTGATGTCCTTCAAGGATGCATCTGCAGTCATAACATATGGGTTGTCCTGCCTCAGGCAGCCCTTCGGTCGGCCGGATTCCAAAGTCTGGGTCTGGCCTTAGCTGATGTCGCACTTTCCCCGACGTCAGAGCGTCTGGGGTATAAAAGCATCAGCCGACGCCATTTTCCCCAGTCTTTCTTGCCGCGCGGTGCCCGAAGCAGAAGCTGTTCGCAAGTGCCAGTCGGTCAGATCCATTGAATTCAGCTACCGAAGACTTCGAATAAAGCTAAGTACCCCGTTTGGGACTCTTTCTTGCCTCAGCCGATGTCAGACAAAGTAAATAATTGTTTAACTTGTGGGAAACAAATACCTCATAAGGATTTCCACTCCTGTTGCCTTCCTTGCTTAGGCCCAGACCACGACGTATCGTCCTGTTTAGCCTGTGCTTCTTTCAACCGACGAACTCTTAGACGTCGGTCGGAGTTTGCAGAGGAATTTTTTGGGGCCGCTTTTGCTTATAAAATGCCGTCGGAGACTCCGACTACGCATATGGTGAAAAAACGCAAGGAAAAGGACCGACACTCGCGGCCCACGGTTTCGGCTGAAACCACGGCTAGGCCTACCGCGAGTGTCTCGGTTTCGGCCGAAAGAGTCCTCGGAAATTCGTATTACCGAAACCATTCATCCGACCACCGAGGCCCGGGAGGCCCCGGCTGAATCGGCTACAGAACTCCCTACCGAAGCTAGTGTTCAGGAACTGTCTGACACCATACCTTTGGACATTACTACTCCTGCACGTGGGGCAGCTAGGCCCCCTGCTTCCATGTCCATTAAGGCCTTCTCTAGGGCTAAGGCTGCCAAACTATCTAAAGCTTTGCCTACCAAAACTACCTCTGAGGCCTTCATCTAGTTCACAGATCCTCAGCCTTGCTAAGGACCTTATTTCCTTAATTAGGGGCTCACAACCTCACCCAGGCAGGGCCTCTCGCCCTCCTCCGGACAAAAGGCCCAGGACTGACCCCTCTGACCCTCACTCTTCAGATTCCACGGATGGGTCTGAGTTGTCAGACCATCAGGAAGGGGCTTACTCGCCTTATGAGGATTCAGATGCTGAGGAATCTATCCCTTCGGCCTCCCCTCCTGAAGAGTTTTCTTTTGGTGAGACTCTGCACTCCATGAGAGAGCATTTTCAATGGCAAGGTCAGGATTTCTCTGATTCTAGAAAAAGATTAAGGACCTTTTTGCATTTGCCTCAACATAGGCCCTTAGCTATACCTCCTGTTCTGAATGTTATTGATGATGTGTACAATGATGTCAGTACGGCCCCTGATACTCTTCCTCCGGCCCCTGCCAAGCCTGACAGATACTACAGGGTCCCGGATTCTCATTTCCATCTGTATAAAGCCCACTCTGCAGACCCAGAAACTATTTCTCAGGGCCCTAAAGGGGTTGCGGCCACTACTGCCAAAAATCCTCTACCTTCTGAAAGGGAGTCTAGAGCTTTAGAGAGATGGGGTAAGAAGGTGTATACTTCTGCAACTCTTTCTGTCAGGGCATTAAACTGTCAATTTCATATGATACAGTACCAAGAGTATTTGTTAGATGAACTGAATAAGAAACAGACCGTAAATCCCTTCAGGATTTGGTACACAATTCACAGCAGGTTAGGAATCATTTCTTAAAATGTGGCTATGATGCACTGGAGGCTTCATTTAGATCAGCTATGACTGGGGCAGTTATTCGTAGGCATGTCTGGCTGAAGGAACAATCTTTGCCAGACCATGTTAAAGCTAAACTCCTGGATGCTCCAATGGAGAAACAAAATTTATTTGGCTCCTCTGCCTAGGAAATCTTAAAAAAGGTTGAAGAAAAGGCAAAATCTGTGCAAACAGTTAAAGATTTCCTGCAAGTACAACCACCGAGATTCAGCAGAAACTGGCCTACTAAGAATTGGTCCTTTCCAGACTCGGACAGAGCCCAGAGGGGCAGGAACAGGCGCCCCAGGGGCAGAGGTCAATCGAAGGGCTCCTATAGAGGCCGTCAGTGGCAGCCTGCCAACCAGAGGAGTAGTGCAACAGCAACAACTACCACTGCACCAGGACAGGCTCAATGACTTAACTCTGATTCCGCCTACCAGGCATCAACTGGAAGCACCCTTGGGCGGAAAGCTGGCTTTATTCTCAAAAAACTGGCATTATATTACAAAGGATACATGGACATTGCAAATAATAGACAAAGGATACAGGTTCCATTTCCACACTTTGCTAAAAAGAAGTGGAATGCCAAACCTTCCACCAAATCAAAGGGCGGGGGCCTTAAGACAGATCAACAAGCTACTTCAGATAAAGGCTATAGAAAAGGTACCACTTTCAGAACAAGGCCAAGGTTTTTACTCCAGATTGTTCCTTGTACCAAGAAAAGAAAATCAATGGAGACCCATTCTCGACCTGTCCGCACTGAACACTTATCTCAATGTGCCAAAATTCAAGATGCTGACCCTACAGCAACTTCTTCCCATGCTGGGCAAGGAGTCTTGGCTGGTGACTCTAGATCTCAAGGAGGCATACCTGCACGTCCCTATTCGACTAAGTTGCAGAAGACACCTCAGATTTCTTGCAGGATCAGAGCATTATCAGTTCTCAGCATTGCCCTTTGGCTTACCTACTGCGCCCAGAGTATTCACAAAATGCCTGGCATCAGTAATTGCACATTGCAGACTACAGGGAATTCAAATTTACCCATACCTGGACGACTGCCTAATTCAAGCGGACAGCAAGGAAAGCTTGTTAAAGGACTTGACCTATGCCATACACCTGCTACAAACCTTGGGGTACACAGTCAACATCCAAAAGTCAAGGCTAGTACCATCACAAAGGATAACCTTCTTGGGTGCAGATCTGGACACAACCACCCAGATGGCCTTTCTCACAGAAGAAAAACAAAAACAACTTCCAGATTACTTCATGACTCTGACAAGACAAACTCAGCTTACTGCAAGGAAAATCCTGCAGGCCCTGGGTTTCATGGCATCCTGCATAATTCTGATACCACATGCCAGGCTGCATATGAGGAAATTACAGTGGTACCTAAGGAGTGTATAGTCGCAGCACAGTCACAGTTTAGAAACCATGATACCAATCATTCCATGCCTTCAAAAGGAATTCCTGTGGTGGGCTCAGGCCTGCAAGTCCAATAGAGGGATGCCTTTCAACAAACCAAAAACAAGGCAGACCATCACCACGGACGCCTCAGACCGAGGATGGGGAGCACACATGGAGGGCAAATGTATCCAAGGCCTATGGCCTCAAGGACAGCTAAGCATGCACATAAACCAAAAGGAAATGCTGGCAGTGAGGCATGCAATCGAGGCCTTCAAACCCTTCCTCCAACAAGGCCACCTGTTAATAAGGACAGACAACACCACGGTCATGTGGTAAATAAACAAGCAGGGAGGCACACACTCTTACCCTCTATGCCGGATGGCTATGAATCTGTGGGAACTATGCCTGAATCTCAATATCCAACTACAATCCCAATTCGTGCCAGGAAAAGAAAATACACTGGTGGACAGCTTAAGCAGAACAACCATGGATGCACACGAATGGATGCTGCACCCTGACATCTTCCAGCTCATAGCAAAGACATGGGGAATGCCGGAGATAGATCTGTTCGCCTCCCCACTCAATCATCAACTAAAGACATTCTGCTCAAGGACATACCACCCACAAGCTTGGAGGGTGGACTCTCTCTCTTTCAGCTGGAAAGCCCTAACAGTATATGCCTTCCCACCTCTCCCATTGATGTACAAGGTTCTACTGAAGACTCTCCCATTGATGTACAAGGTTCTACTGAAGATCAGGGAGGAACAGCCAAGAGTGATACTAATAGCTCCAGACTGGCCAAGGCAACACTGGTATCCGTTATTGAGAAGCATGTCTCGGGCAAAATCATGGCCTCTCCCCCTATGGCCGCTCCTTCTGACGCAGAACAATTTCAAGACCCTGCATCCCAACTTGAAAACATTACAGCTAACTGCCTGGAAAATTCCTTAAATACCAATCCAATTGTTTCATCTCAGAGGGTGAAGGACATTATCTTGGAGGCTCGCAGGCCTTCCACAAGGAAGACATACTCAGCTAAATGGAAGAGATTTCTAATTTGGAGCACATCAAAGGGCTCAGATGTCACAGTGGCAAACATAACACATATTCTGGAATACTTAGCAGAATTGTTCCACAATGGACTGTCCTAATTTCAGCAGAATACAATGTGGATCCACCTATCTTCTCGCACCCTCTACTCAGACAATTTCTGAGAGGGATCAAGAATATTAAACCTCCAAGAAGACCCCCTCTACCTGCTTGGGATCTCAACTTTGTGCTGGAGAAACTGACACTTCCTCCTTTTGAACCAGCAGCATCGGCGGAGCTACAGTTTCTGTCTTGGAAAACTGCATTCCTTCTGGCAATCACTTCAGCAAGAAGAGTATCTGAGCTACAAGCATTAATGGCAGTGCAGCCATTTCTTATTTTCCACCAGGACAGAGTTTCTCTTAGAACCAATCCTACTTTATGCCAAAGGTGGTATCTAGGGTATCCTTGAACCAAGCTATCCACCTGCCTACGTTCTTCCCTAACCCACAGAATAGAGGGGGAAAACTTTTGCACACCCTGGATATACACAGACAACTATGGTACTACTTGGACAGAACAAAAACTAGCAGAAAAACTGACCAACTTTTTGTAGCATATGCTACTGGGGTGCAAGGAAAAGCAATTTCCAAACAGACAATCTCAAAATGAATAGGAAATTGCATTCGATTTTGCTACTCCTTTCATGAAAAGACAGTTCCTGAAAACATCAGGCCTCACTCCACAAGGGCCATGGCCACCACTACAGCCTTCCTACGAGGGGTGGCTACCAAGGACATTTTAGAAGCTGCTAGTTGGAGCTCCGTGCATACATTTGCCAAGCATATTACAATCTACCTTTATACTCCAGATCCAGAGCAGGGTTTGCTACTGCAGTCCTGCAAGGGATCTTAACTACACCATCCTTTTCTTAGTGCCTCCTCCCCCAGATTGGCTATGGTATTCTACCCATATGTTATGACTGCAGATGCATCCTTGAAGGACATAGTACAGTTTTGTACCTACCATAAATGTAGATGTCCGATAGGTATGCATCTGCAGTCAGGATTACCCTCCCTCCTACCCCTCTGTGGTATTCCTAGGGTACTTACCCCTCTTTTAGCTAGCTGGGGGAATCTATTATGGTGTATTTGTTTGTTTGTTTATAATTTTGCAAATGTTTGGAACTTTTCTGCATTTATCCAAATTTAGCCTGCCTAGAGGGCTCCTGGCATCTGGGGCAAGAAAAACTGAGGAAAATGGCATCGGCTGATGCTTTTATACCCCAGACGCTCTGACGTCGGGGAAAGTGCGACATCAGCCGAGGCCAGACCCAGACTTTGGAATCCGGCCGACCGAAGGGCTACCAGAGGCAGGACAACCCATATGTTATGACTGCAGATGCATACCTATCGGACATCTACATTTATGGTAGGTACAAAACTGTACTTTGCCACTAGTAGTGAAGGTGTAACATATTTGCATGCAACCCGTGTGTGTCTTTTTTTTTTTTTTTCAGGGTTACCATTCAGTTTTGAATGGGGGTGGTATCATTACCACACTTTTTTTTGATTATTTAATCTTTGTAGTAGTGTGAGGCTTTACGTACATTCAACATATCCAAGACTGTTGCCAAGGCCTTGAACACCTATTTAAGGCCTTCAACTGATACTAACCTCATTCTGCCTATTGTTTTATGGTTGTGAAAAACTGGAGTTATTTTCAAACTACATAATCTTTGTGATCCTTGACAGTTTTACTGACATTTCAGGACTAGGTATCTGCTGTGGTCAAGTAATGCTGTCACCACTTGAAAATGTTGTTGTGTCAAGCACCTTGATCCACATTCGAGCATACTATTAGTTGTAAACACCCTGGTTATCTTTAGTTTACTTCAGAGCCCCTGTATCTTGTGGTTTCAGTTGTCATGCTCGACAAATTGCATTGTGTGCCAAATTTGTTACTGGAAATTCTAGGCATGCTGACATTGCTCATTACTTGCATTTTTCTTCATAGGCTTCTGCTCTTTAGATGGTACAGAAAGCCCAACATTATCAAGGTGTTGCCTGTTTAAGCTGCATTCTGAGATTCTTCTGGCCTTTTCAGAATCTTAGCTTGTCTGCCTTAGAGTTGCTGACAGTCCCCAAGTAAAGGCAGAAATCTTCTGTCCCTTCAAGACCTGTGATGCTTTTGACACTTTATGGGGTGTCTTAAAGATGCACTTCTTTCAGGGCACCCTTTTCATTTCTGACCCACTATATGTGACTCCTAGAGTTTTTATTTAGCTGTTGATTGTATGTGTTTTTTACTGTATTATAAAAATGCTTCTATTTTTGTTTGCACTAGTTATAATGTGCCTGTGTATTTATAGACACAGAAAAGAAGCTGAATGACTGAGAAACACTGGCTTGAGGAACTGTCATCTTTTTCTCAGCAAGCTTTCCAAACATCCAGACAAACCTCATTGGTGGTGTCTTCTCTTAAAGGATAATTCCATGTATATTTTGAAGACTGCTTCACCTCACTTAAACATCATGGTCCCCATAACCATGAGAAGACTGGAAACAGTATTTATACCACCTAACTACCATCTTTCTTAGTGTTGGAAAATTGCCAGAAAACAAAATTAGTATATGAAAATCAGAACCTTACTTTAGTTGGTGTGTAGTTGTGTGTTTATGTATTTAATTATTTTATTTTATTTTATTTTCTTAGTTACCCAGCCTCTGCCATATTATCAGGGATGTGTCTGTGCCCCAGGTGTGATGTTTGATGGTATTTTACTTTGTCAGTAGATATAGCATAAGCACCAGGTTGCCGCTGTTGACAGACTGGGTACCCCACATTGCATTTGTTGTTTCAGCTATGGCAGCTGAAGCCCAAGTTACAGGATGCGTCAGTGAGCTGCATTGTATTCCTTGACTAAAACTGCTCCCTTGGAGCTTGAAGGTTTTTTTTAGTTGCCTTTCCATGCACACAAGGTTAGGCAAAGGAGTGGCAGCGATATCTTGTCTGTGGTGCAGTGCAGCTGTTGGGGGGGGGGGGGCATTAACAGAGGCACCCGGTGTACTTCTGGCTGCATTATAACTGTACCCTCCATACTTTTGAGGAGATCAAAGTAAGACTGTTGTCACCTAGTGATTGTTTTCAGATTACCACCAATCAAGTACTTTTTACCTCCTGAAGGAGGGTCAGTCACTGAAATTTGTGAAGCATCCAGTATTACTATAATCAGTCCTACTTAAAGACAACAGTACAAGTGATTTTGAAAAATGAGGGCATCCAGGATTATTCCCTAGGACATGTGCAGCCGATCCCAACTGTAATGGCTCCTCTTTACCCCAGGTCACTAATCAAGGAATCCCAGTCCTCGCCACTGACACCAGTGAGAAGCAGTCACTAAAAACAGAGATGGGTTTACACAATATTTCCAGTGCAGCTTTGCATCAAGCACAGTTTCCCTCAAGAGCACACACTGAGTATGCTGCACTGGGACTGTACTCTGTCTATCCAAATCCCAAACAAGACTCACTTTGGAGCACTGTGTTCCAGTTCCAGGTATCTGACAGACACACTTGAATACCTGATTTTTTCACACAAACACACACACTGGGAAAGGCTGACACAGATTCACCAGCTGTGTCCTCTCTCTCCAGGCTGCAAGGTAGATTGTTGCCACCAGCCAAATACTCTAAGGCTCTTACCAAGGGTAACCAGTTATACTGTGCAAATTAATACTGATCTAAATGGTAGAGCCGGACGGAAGCAATAAGGCTTTACGGAGTGGCCCCAGTGTCATTAAAATAAGCAGAAGTACTCTCAAGATGTTAAGTATTCTCTAAAAGACCAGCCACCATGAAAAGGTATAAAAATATTTAATAATGGATAATAAAATAGAGAACTGGAGAATACTTAATATTTAACTACAATAAGTAGTGCCTTAAGTCACAAGAAATATCTGGATAGAATCTCATAGATGTGGGAAAAAAAATGATGCTAAACTAATCTCTCTGTGTTTTTCCTAACTGATCTAAAGAGGAACTGTCCCTAATTAACTCATTTAGTATCGCAAGTCAAGGTGTACTGCTGAGATGCTCACTTCCACAAGGCAAAACGAGATACTACACACTGACTGAGCTGTACAGCTAACAACTGAACTGTGATAACCGACATAGATCCTTTATATCAGGGTGCAAAGAAAAACAAACTGCTGCTGCCAGGGTTCCACCTTGGAGCTGGTTATAGAATGACATCACATCTACTCCTCTGACTTTAGCACAATTCACATTCAGAACTTTTTAAGATTCTATTGCAGCATTTTTAACATAAGCAACTTTTACAAATACATTTTAGTAGAAACATCTGTACAAATCAGTGTGACAATCAAGTGACACAAGACTGTTTACAAAACTTCAGCAAGCTGCGCTGGCATGTACCACACATGCACTATCCCACTTCTGGCGCAGCTGGCAATACCTCACAATGCCAAACCCAACATCAGGAAAATGGATTTAACATGCTCATTTAACATGCTCTATTTGTGCTTTTTACAAAATTCATCTTAAACATTATATCCGATGTTAATCTTTCGTCACTGATGGGTTCGGTTCCTAGCCCTCGGCCTTTTTATCAAGCTTGCACCAGTCAAAATAACTCTTGAGGTAAGTCTCTACCCAGAATGCCTTTCTCCCTGTTATCTCAGATCTCATTTGCCGCATAGTCATAAAGCCACGTTTCAGCCGAGCTCTCAGCTAAGTGGAACTTTATTTGATATTTGTGTGGAAAATGTTCTATGTCCTCATATTTTATTGAGCGAATAGTATTTGTAGTGTGTGTTCTTCTGTCTGAACTTTTTTTTTTCTCCTCTACACTACCCATTGTTACCTTAGGTAAACTTTCAAGTACCATTGTTGATACGGCCTTTTCTCCGTTACCCTTGTGGTATTCCTTCAATACCATAGCTGGTATTGTCCTTCCTGTTTAACCTATTCACTTTGGTTTTTAGTAAGGTATTTTCTTTCTTCTCTGCATATCACTGTATTGTTATTTGTGACTTCTTTGAACGGTGTTTGACTAATTGGATTATACTGTTGGCCCGTGGTGTATCTTTATCAAGATGTTGGATAAGAAGGGTGCTTCAGGTTTTAAGCATTGTGCTTCATGTAACTGGCAAGTTACCTAATAGTGATTCTCACGATGACTGTGTATACTGTTTTGGGAGTGCCCCTCCTTTCAGTGCAGCTTCCGTGTGACATTTGTCAGAGTTTCAGTCAATGCACTCTTAACGAGTTCAAAAATAAACTGATTTTGAAAGAGTTACTCAAGTCTTCGTTTTCTGAGGCCAATTCTGCGATGGAGGTCTCAACCCCTCCTACTGAAGACAAAAAGAGGTCCCACTCAATTCCCCCCTCCGCCATCAGGTGATCAGGGTAAGCCTGTGAAATCAAAGGTCCAAAAGTTGTCTTTGGAGCATAAATCTGCCACTATGGCTCAGTCTTCCTCTGCTCTGTGCATCTCGAAACCTTTGATACTGGCGCCAGTTTCGGCACTGGTCCTGTCTCCAGCACCAATTTTATAGACCTTACTACGCCTGTTTCGACTTCGGCACCGGTGGCCACTTCGGCTCAGGGCACACCTTTGACTACTTAATTAGTTACCATTTTGGAACTGAAAGTTTCAGCTCAGAGTGCCACTTCGGCACCGAACGTTGTACCGACCTCACTGGATTTGACCCCTACTCCCGGTCTTGAAACTTGAGACTTCGATGTCGGCAGACCTTGCACCACGGACCCAATACTCCCCTTCCATAGATCTGTTTCTGAGCCAAGCGTATAGCCCCTTCATTGAATGTCTTGACTCTCTGGATTATCCACTAGATCCACCAGGAGCCTGGCATAACACGATGTGGTGCGTCTTGTGGACCAGCTGTTGTTAGCCAGGGGAATACCCACACTTTCTAAGACCCATCCACCTGCAGGACTTGGGTTGACTTATCCACGGACTCAATCTTACACTCCTCCTTCAACCATCTCGGTTCCAAAGCCTTCTGCTCTGACATCCTTCTTGGAACCCATCACCTTGGTGCCTACAGTGCATTTCACACTGGCTCCGAGTTTGCCCTTTTGGTCTTGGTCCTTCCTCAATCTGGGGATTGGGGGATGGGTGCTTCAGCCCATGGCACGGAGCAGTCTTTCCCCTTTGTTCCATTCTCTGCTCTGATAGCCGCATCTGCACCGATTCTGCTTGAGGCTGTACCCATGGGGGCAGGTTTGTCGGAGCGGGGTATGACCTGTTCCGAGGTTGTCTGTTAGTTCTGGACTCCCATCCCTCTTCGGGCTCCCTGCCTTCCGTGTGATGGAGAGGGTTCTTGCTTCTGGCAGGACTCCTTTGATGTCGGAACCCCAGTTTTCACCCCCCTGAGCTACAGCTGTCACAGACCACCTCCCCGGGACACCTGGCAGAGAAGCCGCAGAACACCCCTGTTCTGGGTACCCGCTCTTCCGAGTCCTCTTCAGAGACCCCACTGAGGAGCCCCTCGAAAGAGGACATGCAAGAGGAAGCACATAGACTCACCCGTGGAGTCCTTCACTGAAGACATGGATTACGATGGTGAAGGATCCCTGCTGTCCCCTCCTGATGTCTCCTTCAGAGACATCCTGGAAATGCTTAAGCAGAGGGGTGACTGGAAGCCCTCCAACCCTTTGCCTGAGGAGTCCGTGTTCCTGCAGGCTTTCCGTGCCTGGCCTTCTACCTCTTGGGTGACCCCACCTGCTGATGAGCTCATCCTGCAGCCCGCTTGGAAGAACCCTGATTCCATTGAGGCGATCCCTCGGAGACCAGACAGAAGTCTTTTCCCTCCCGAGGAGAACCTGCATTGGTCCAAAGGGTGGTGGCAGCCACGAAAAAGGACCTGGCTGAGGAAAGTCCCAATGTCCAGCTGCCCAACAGGGAGTCCCGGGCGGTGGACAGACTTGGGAAGCATGTTTTTGCATCAGGGACCTTTGCTATACGATCCCTGAACTATTTGGCACATTTTACGAGGCCCCAGAGGGACTTTATTTCAAAACACTCTGGAACGTTCACAGGACAGTTGTCTGATGAGGTCAGGGACGGAGTGACCTAGCAGCTCGCAACCCTGGAATCGCTATCCAACTCATCCATGAGGTTGCTTTCACATGCAAAGGGGCGGCTAGAGCAGCGGGTTCAGGCATCGACATGAGGCGTCATGCCTGGATGTGCATTTGTGACCTCGCAGACCCCTTCAGGTCTTCCTTTCTGAATGCTCCCATGGAAGCTTTGTCCCTTTTTGTCTCCAAAGTGAAGGACATGGTAGCCAGGTGTGAGCAAGATGGAAAGACCCTGTCTGCTGTAGGCCTGTGGTTTTCCAATCCTTAACGTATCTTCTCCAGGAATCAGAGGAGTGGAAAAATGTGGCACAGAAAATCTCAGGGTCCTTTCTGTACTGCACGTGGTGATGATACTCCCAGGGGCAGAGGGGGTAACAATTCTGGAAGATGCCCCTACAGAGGCAGAGGGGGTCCTCGTAACCAAGGCTCCAGGGATTCCTTCTCTTGACAGCCTTTACCAGTGCTCCTGAGGAGCAGCCCGATTGTTTACCTCTGGAAGCAGTCGGGTGATGTTCGTGTTTTACTGTTACAGTCATTACTCTTGGGTTATCCTACTGGCAGGCTACCCACAGTCGGCCAGAATTCCAAAGTCTAGGTCTGGCATCAGTTGCTGTCGGCTCTTCCCTGACGTCAGTGCGCCAGGGGTATAAAAGATGCAGCCGACGCCATTTTCTTCAGTCTTTCTTGCCGCGCAGTGCCTGAAGCAAAAGCAGATGATGTTCTTCATTCCAATTGTGAAAGGAGATAATTTTGATATTTTAACATGTGAAACTGGCAATTCAATGCCCTCATGGCTAAAGTGGAAGAAGTATACACTTTCTTTCCCCATCTATCCAAAGCCCAATTGTTAGGACTGCAGCAATGTGGATCCTCGAACATCTACATTTATGGTAGGTACAAAACTGTACTTTCTTCGTGTTTCACTGTTGCAGTCATAACTGTAGGGTGATCCTGCTGGCAGGCAGCCCGAGGTCGGCCAGAATCACAAAGTCTGGGTCCGGCGTTGGCTGCACAAGCTAGTACCCTGACGTCAGTACGCTCTGGTACATAGCCCTCAGCCGACGCCATCTTCTCCAGTCTTTCTTGCCATGCAGTGGAAAGCAGCTCGCAAGTCGTTGGTTGGCGATTTTCGAACTACGTATTTGATTGCTGTCGGTCCGAAGTTCTTACTTCTCTTCTCAAAGCTAAGTACCCCGTTGGGGAATCTTTTTCTTGTTCCTCCGATGTCAGAAAAAGTTAATAACTGTATAGCGTGTGGAAAACGGATACCTCATAAAGATTTCCACTCTTACTGTCTACCTTGCTTAGGCCCTGACCACGACGTTTCTTGTTGTCAGTTCTGTGCCAGGTTCAATTCTCACACTATTAAGCGTCGGTACGACTGGGCGTTAAATTACTTTGGCAGACGCTTCAATTATAGAATGTCGTCTGATTCTACCGGAATTCAAAAGAAGCGCAAAGACAAGGACAGGCCTCCGAGGTCCAAACAGGATTCGTCGCAGCTGGAGCCAGCGTCCGGTTCGGCTGTCGTCAGTGAGGCGCTTTTGCAGCCCCTGTCGTCCGCCACTTCTGAACCGATGGCCGATACGGACTCCCATGGGGAGCCATCAAGACCTATTGTTTTATTTGCTGCAGGACCTTCAGACGTCGCTCCCTTAGATGGGTCCGGAACCGCTGTGCAGGTACCGGCTTCTGAGGGGGTATTCAGGCCTACTCACATCACTATTTCAAAGACAAAGGCAAAGTCCAAGACTCCAGTTAAGCCTAAAGTTTCTGCCCAAGATACTTCTGAAGCTACTCCCAAGACACAGAAGCAATTGCTAAGGATGACTGAAGATTTGCTTACAATGATTAGGGGTTCTCACCCCCCTCCAGAGAAAAGGCCTCGACAGGATGTTCCTTTGGATTCCTCTGACCAGGCTTCTGTATCTTCTGTTTCTTCCTCTGATCAGGAATATTCCTTTCCTCCTTATGAGGATTTGGATGCTGAGGATTCCTTGCCCTCTGCTTCTCCGCCTGAGGATTTTTCTTTTGGGGAGACCTTACATAAGATGAGGGAACATTTTCATTGGGAAGGTCAGGATTATTCTGCTTCCAAGAAGAGGCTTAGGGAATTCCTTCTTCTTCCTCAACACAGACCTTTAGCTATTCCTCCTGTTCTTGATATTGTGGATGATGCCTTTTCTGAGGCTAATTTGAATCCTGATTCCATGCCCCCTGCTCCTTCTAAGCCTGATAGATTTTACAGGGTCCCTGATTCTCATTTATTCTTATTTAAGAACCCTTCTGCGGATCCTGAATCTATTTCTCAGGGTTCTAAGGCTGCTAAGGTTGCTTCTTCCAAAAATCCTATTCCCTCCGAGAAGGATTCTCGTGCCTTAGACAGGTGGGGTAAAAAGGTATATACTTCTGCTACCCTTTCTATTAGGGCTTTAAATTGCCAGTTTCATATGTTTAAGTATCAGCAATTTCTTTTGTCTGTTTTGAAGCAAAAGCTTGCTACCTTTCCAGCATGTGCAGAGGATAAGGAATTGCAGGATGTATTGCATGCAACTGAACAAGTGAACAAGCATAGTTTACATTGTGGTTTTGATGCTTTGGAAGCTTCTTGCAGGGCCGCAGCTTCTGGTACTGTTATTAGGAGACATGCCTGGCTTCGTGTACAAAGTGTGCCGGAGCAGGTTAAGGCTAAACTTTTAGATGCCCCTGTTCAGCATGATGTTTTATTTGGATCCAAGGCCGAGGAGGTTATTAAAAAGATGGAAGAAAAGGCAAAATCTATGCAGACTGTGAAAGATTTCTTACAAGTTCAGCCTCCTAGATTTTCCAGGAATTGGCCCTCCAAAAATTGGTCCTTTCCCACATCTGACAGGCCTCAAAGGGGAAGATATAGACGCTCCAGAGGTCGTGGTCAAGCTCAGGCCTCTTACAGATCCAGACAATGGACTGCTTCTTCACCTAGAAGGGGAGAAGACAGATCCCAATCTCAAAGGAAGCAGACTCAATGACACTCTCGGTTGGGCTTCAGGACCTCCTTACCTGGATGCCCCTCTCGGAGGAAAGCTTTCTCTTTTTTACAGAAATTGGACTCATATTACCCAGGACAAATGGGTATTGGACGTGATTTTAAGAGGCTACAAGTTCCATTTTCATACTCTGCCAAGGGTTATCGGTTGGCCAGATCTGCCAAATCATCAGTGGGCAGAGGCCTTAAATCAAGTGGATGCTCTATTGGCCATGAGAGCCATAGAGCCTGTTCCTCTCTCAGAAATGGGAAAAGGCTTTTACTCAAGACTATTTCTGGTTCCAAGAAAACAAAACTCATGGAGACCTATTCTGGACCTTTCAGTGTTAAACACCTTTTTGGAAATTCCAAAATTCAAAATGCTTACTCTACAGCAACTGATTCCAGTGCTCTCCCAGGACGCTTGGATGGTGACATTGGATCTAAAGGAGGCCTACTTGCACATTCCCATCAGGCAGGAACGCAGGATATTCCTCAGATTCAAGGCAGGCTCGAGGCACTTTCAATTCTCTGTACTGCCCTTTGGTTTATCTACTGCACCCAGGGTTTTTACCAAGTGCCTGGCCCCAGTAGTGGCTTATTGCAGACTTCAGGGGATTCAGATTTACCCCTATTTGGACGACTGCCTTATCCAGGCAGACAGCAAGGACCTTTTACTTCAACATCTGGATTTTGTTCAACGTCTTTTCCTCCTCCTGGGATTCTCAGTGAACATAAAAAAGTCACAATTGATCCCTTCTCAACAAATGATATTTTTGGAAGCCCTCCTAAATACAACCTTACAAAGGGTTTTCCTTACTCCAGAAAAACAAATACAGCTGGCTTCAATTTTCAAGACCTTGGCAACTTTAACTCGGCACACTGCAAGGAAATTCCTGCAGGCACTGGGCTATATGACTTCATGCATTCTGTTAATTCCAAATGCAAGGCTTCATATGAGAAAGCTTCAATGGTACCTGAAAAGTGTATGGTCACAGCATTACCAAGATCTGGACACTTTGATTCCTCTGATCCCCTGCCTCCAGAAGGAGTTCCTTTGGTGGTCCAGGGTGTGTGCTTTAAACGAAGGGAAGCCTTTTCGTCTACCTCAACCTTCTCAAATCATAACCATGGACGCCTCGGATTATGCTTGGGGATCACATTTTCTAAACAATTGCCAGCAGGGGACCTGGACAAAGAACCACCTTCACTGGCACATCAATCTGAAGGAAATGTTGGCAGTTCAAAATGCTCTTCTAGCCTTCGAGAACATTTTGCAGCCAGGGCCTCTTCTAATTCGTACAGACAACACCACAGTCATGTGGTACATAAACAAGCAGGGGGGGCTCTCATTCATACCCCCTTTGCAGACTAGCTATGGCTTTATGGGACACAGCTCTAAGTCTGAATCTGCATCTTCAGGCTCAATTCATTCCAGGAAAGCAGAATCTCTTAGCAGACAGCCTAAGCAGAAACATTTTGGATCCTCACGAATGGATGCTAGACACCAACTTATTCAACAGGATAACTGCAGTTTGGGGGTGTCCCCAGATAGATCTGTTTGCATCCCATCTCAATCATCAGCTGCCTCTCTTTTGCACCAGGTCCTTCCACAAAATAGCTTGGAAAGTGGATGCCCTGTCATTCAGTTGGAGGAACCTTTCGGGATATGCCTTCCCTCCTCTTCCTCTTCTTCCCCGGGTATTACTGAAGGTAAAACAGGACAAGCCCAAGTTCATCATCTTGATTGCTCTAAATTGGCCTTGGCAGTTTTGGTATCCAACCTTACAGCATCTGTTCTTGGAACCTCCCTGGATCCTTCCTCTGTACCCTTCTCTTCTGTCCCAGCATCAGGGTCAGATGCTACACCCTCATCTCAAGACCCTTTGCCTGGCAGCTTGGCTCTTCAAGGAAATTTGATTTCTTCTAAGCTCCCCAAACAAGTTTTGTATGTTCTTCTAGAAGCTAGACGGCCTAGCACTAGGAAATCCTATGCCTCTAAATGGAAAAGGTTTTGTATCTGGATGCAGGACCGTGGCTCTAACCCTTTTGTGCCTGATCTCTCGTCTATTTTGCTTTACCTTTCAGACCTTTTGTCTAAAGGCCTTTCCTTTTCTTCTATTAAGATTCATGCTTCTGCTGTATCTGCTCATTTTAATACTGACCCTCCTGTTTTTTCTCATCCATTGGTGAGACAATTCTTGAGAGGAGCTAAGAATTTGAGGCCTCCTAGGACCCCTCCTGTCCCTGCCTGGGATCTTAACTTTGTTTTGGAAAAACTCACTTTGCCTCCTTTTGAGCCTGCTGCGGCTTCTGATATAAAATTTTTATCCTGGAAGACAGTTCTTTTGTTAGCATTGACTTCTGCCAGAAGGGTTTCAGAGTTGCAAGCTCTCATGGCTGTGGAACCATACCTAATTTTCCATCCAGACAGAGTATCCTTGAGGACCAATCCTACTTTCATGCCTAAGGTGATTTCGAAAGTTGCTTTAAATCAGACAATTCACCTTCCTACCTTCTTTCCTAATCCTCAAAATAAAGGGGAAAGGATTTTGCATTCATTGGACGTACACAGACAGTTACGATTTTACTTGGACAAGACTAAAGAGTTCAGAAAATCTAACCAATTGTTTGTTTCTTTTACCTCCAGTTCTCTTGGAAAGGCTATTTCCAAACAATTTCCAAATGGATTGCCTATGGAATAAGATTTTGTTACACTCATCATGGGAAACAGTTTCCAGGTACTGTGAGAAGTCATTCTACTAGAGCAGCTGCCACTTCTACAGCTTTTCTCAGAGGAGTCCCTACCAAGGATATCTTGGAAGCTGCCACTTGGAGTTGTGTGCATACCTTTTCCAAGCACTACAATCTCCCTTTGTATTCTAAGACCAGGGCAGGTTTTGCCTCTGCTGTTTTGCAGGGCCTTCTTGCTGCCCCTTCTTCTATCTAAGCCTCCACCCTTTTTTCACTGCTTTGGGATTCCACCCTACAGTTATGACTGCAACAGTGAAACACGAAGAACATAGTACAGTTGTGTACACCTACCATAAATGTAGATGTTCGAGTGTCTTCACTGTTGCAGTCGGTTTCCTCCCTCCTATCCCCTCTTTTTTCACTTTTATGGAGTATTTGTGTTTCCTTGTGGGACTCATTTTTGGTTTATTGGGGATTTCTGACATCTGGGGCAAGAAAGGCTGGAGAAGATGGCGTCGGCTGAGGGCTATGTACCAGAGCGTACTGACGTCAGGGTACTAGCTTGTGCAGCCGACGCCGGACCCAGACTTTGTGATTCTGGCCGACCTCGGGCTGCCTGCCGGCAGGATCACCCTACAGTTATGACTGCAACAGTGAATACACTCGAACATCTACATTTATGGTAGGTGTACACAACTGTACTTTCGCAAGTGCCGGTCGGCCGACTCCTGAGATTTTCAAATCCGAATTTCAGAACCGAAGTCTTCATTAAAGCTAAGTACCCCATTGTGGAAACTTTTTTCTTGCTCCAGACCGATGTCAGAAAAAGTTAACAATTCTTGTGGGAAGCAAATACCTCATAAGGATTTTCACTCTTACTGTATTCCTTGCCTAGGCCCTGATCACAGCGTTGCTAGCTGTCGGTTTTGTGCTAGATTTAACCAACGCACTATCAAGCATCGGTTTGATTTTGTATTTCATTACTTTAGCCGAAGATGTAATTATATAATGCCGTCAGAACAGCCGACAACCGGAGTTTACAAAAAAACGCAAGGACAAGGATAGGCATCCGAGGTCCAAAACCGACGAAGCCTCTACTAGGTCAGTCGCCGGTTCTCAGTGAGGTGCTTTTGCAGCCCCTGGCGCCTGCTAGCTCAGAGCCACAGGCTGCTACCGACTCCCACGTGGAGCCGACTAGCCTCTGGATACTCAAGGTATTGGACACTCTGAAATCACTCCCTCAGATGGGTCTGGAGCCGCTGAGCAGGCATTGGCTTCTGAGGGTGTCTTCAGACCTACACAACTATATATTAAGCCATCTTCAGCTTCAAAGACTAAAGCAGCTCTAAAGACAAAGAAACAAGTACATCATTCTCGTACTCAGACTTCCATGCCTAAAAAACAGATGCTCAAAATGGCCGAAGACCTAATTACTTTGATCAGGGGCTCCCATCCCCCTCCTGATAAGAGGCCTAGGCAAGAGACAGAGTATGATTCTTCTGATCAGGTATCTTATTTCCTCTGATTCCTCTTCTGAACAGGATTACTCTGCTTCCCTATGAGGATTCTGATGCTGAAGAATCCATTCCTGGAAACACTGCATACTATGAGGGAGCATTTCCACTGGGAGAGCCAAGATTATTCTGAATCTAAGAAAAGGCTCAGAGACTTTCTGCTACTTCCTCAGCACAGACCCCTTGCTATTCTACCTGTTCTAGACATTGTAGATTATGTATTTTCAGAGTCTGGTCTGTCCCCTGACTCTTTACCCCCTGCACCTGCTAAGCCAGACAGATACTACAGGGTCCAGGATTCTCATAAATTCCTATATAAAAACCCTGCTGCTGACCCAGAAACTATATCTCGGGGTCCCAAGGGGGTTAAAGCTTCCACTGCAAAAAACCCTGTTCCCTCTGATAGGGATTCTAGGGCTCTAGACAGATGGGGGAAAAAAGTTTACACTTCTGCCACCCTGGCTGTAAGGGCTTTAAATTGTCAGTTTCATATGCTTAAATGTCATCAATATTTAATGTCACTACTAAAACAGAAAATGATGACAAATACTGAATGTTCAGAGAACAAGGAATTGCAGGATTTATTGCATGCAACTGAACAAGTGGGAAAGCATACTTTGCAATGTGGTTATGATTCACTGGAGGCCTCTTGCAGGGCTGCTGTTACAGGTTCTGTTATTAGAAGGCATGCTTGGTTAAAGGAACAGAATCTGTCTGATCATGTTAAAGCAAAATTACTAGATGCACCATTACAGCATGATACTTTGTTTGGTACTAAAGCAGAAAAGGTGTTGGAAAAAAATGGAGGATAAAGCAAAATCCATACAGACAGCAAGGATTTCTTACAGGTACAGCCACCCAGGTTTAGCAGGAACTGGCCTTCTAAAAATTGGTCCTTTCCAGTTTCAGACAGACCACAAAGAGGCAGATGCAGGCGTCCCAGAGGCAGATCTCAGCCCCAAGGCTCATACAGGCCTTAACAATGGGGTGTTCCTACCTCCAAAAGCAGAGAAGACAAATCACAACCTTACAGGAAACAGTCCCAAGGACTTTCCTCTACCAGTTCCAAGCAGTTTTCTTTTGACAGCCCCCATAGGGGGAAAACTAGCACTTTTTTCATCAAATTGGCAAATGGTTATCCAAGACAAATGGGTCCTGAATATATTGTCCCAAGGCTACAGGTTCTATTTTCACACTCTACCAAGGTCAAAGGGCATGCCAGACCTGCCACACAATCAATGGGCAGAGGCACAAAAGTAAATTGCAGCCCTCATGGACATGAGGGCCATTCAGCAAGTACCACAACAAGAGCAGGGGCAAGGATTTTACTCCAGACTTTTCCTAGTACCCAGGAAGGACAAAACCTGGAGACAAATTCTGGACCTGTCTATACTAAATACGTTTCTGGAAGTTCCAAAATTCAAGATGTTGACTGTACAGCAGCTACTGCCCATGCTCGGCAAGAGGGCTTGGCTCGTAACTTTGGACGTAAGAGGCATACCTGCATGTCCCAATCAGACAATCTTGCAGAAGATACCTCAGATTCATAGCTGGCTCAATGCATTACCAATTTCCTGCACTGCCCTTTGGCTTATCTACTGTGCCCAGGGTCTTCACAAAATGCCTGGCACCAGTAATTGCGTTTTGCAGACAAAAAGGAATTCAAATATATCCCTACTTGGACGACTGCCTAATTCAAGCAGAGAACAAAGACACTCTTCTAAAGCATCTGGCGTTTGTAAAAAGATTACTAATTGGCCTAGGGTACACAGTAAACGAAAAGAAATCAAAACTAGTGCCCTCTCAAAAGATAATATTCCTGGGTGCAAGCTTAAATACAACTGCCCAGATGACTTATCTCACGCCAGACAAGCAAAAACAACTGACTACTTACTTCAAGAAATTGGCAACAAAAACCCACTTATCTGGAAGGAAAATCCTGCAGACCTTGGGTTTCATGGCATCTTGCATTCTACTAATTCCATATGCCAGACTGCATATGAGGAAACTACAATGGTATCTCAAAAGTGTTTTGACTCAGCATTGCCACAGCCTCAAGACAGTACATTCCCTGCCTACAACAGGAGTTTCGATGGTGGGCAGAAGCCTGTCACCACAACAAGGGTCTGCCATTTTGTTTACCCACAGCCAGACAGACACTGACAACGGATGCATCAGATTATGCCTGGGGGGCCCATATGGCAGGAAAATGTATTCAGGGCACATGGCCTACAAACCAGATGCATCTTCACATCAATCAAAAATAGATGCTAGCTGTTCAAAATGCCCTGACAGCTTTCAAGGACCTGCTTCATCCAGGACAGTTACTGATAAAGACAGACAACACTACGGTCATGTGGTACATAAACAAGCAGGGAGGTACACATTTCTACCCCCTCTGCAGACAAGCAATGACCTTATGGGACACAGCATTGGCTTTTCAAGTTCACCTGCAAGCACAATTCCTGCCAGGAAAAACAAATACTCTGGCAGACTAACTAAGCCGATACCTCTTGGATCCCCACAAATGGAAACTGGATCCACATGTCTTCAGCATGATGATAAGGAAATGGGGATGCCCAGACATAGATTTATTTGCCTCCCCTCACAACTGTCAATTGCAGAGATTTTGCACAAAGATTTATCACAAGCAAGCATGGAAAGTGGACGCCCTATCATTCAGCTGGAAAAATCTAACGGTATATGCTTTTCCCCACTGCCTCTCCTTCCCAGAGTACTCCTAAAGGTCAGACAAGAGAAGCCAAAAATGATACTGATTGCACCAGACTGGCCATGCCAGCACTGGTACCCAATCCTAAAGAGCTTGTCTCAAGGTCCAGCATGGATATTGCCTCAAACGTCTCACTTGCCGACCCAACAAAACAATCAGATCCTGCACAGCCAACTCAGGACCTTAAATCTGGCAGCATGGAGGATAATGTAGCCATTCAGAACACTCCTCTTTCAAAAGCTGTTATGGATGTTATCTTGGACGCCAGGAGGCCCAGTACCAGAAAATCTTATGCAGAAAAATGGAAGAGATTCTGTGCTTGGAACCAGGAACAAAGCATTGACACGTCTGTGCCAAATATTCTTTAGATTTTACAATACCTAACTGAGATGCTGAGCAAAGGCCTTTCTTTCTCATCAGTTAAGATTCATGCCTCTGCCATTTCAGCACGTTACAATACGGAACCACCTATCTTTTCTCATCCTTTAATAAGGCAGTACCTCAGAGGGGCCAAAAACATTAGGCCTCCCAAGGAGAGCACCAATTCCGGCCTGGGACCTCAGTTATGTTTTGGAAAAACTCACACTGCCTCCTTTCGAGCCAGCATAAACAGCAGATATAAAATTCTTATACAGGAAAACAGCTCTGCTCCTAGCAATAACCTCTGCAAGGTGAGTCTCGGAGTTACAAGCACTCATGGCTGTGGAACCTTTCATCATTTTTCATCCAGACAGGGTTTTTCTGAGGACAAACCCTACATTTATGGCTAAGGTGGTGTCCAGTGTGGCCTCAACCAAACCATTCACTTGCCTACCTTTTACCCAAATCCACAGAACAAGGGTGAGAAAATACTGCATTCTTTGGACATACACAGGCAGTTGCGCTTCTACTTGGTCAGAACTAAAGCTTTCAGAAACACTGAGCAACTTTGTGTCATATGCTGCAGGATCACAAGGAAAGGCCATCTCAAAACAGACTGTTTCTAAATGGATAGGCCATTGCATCCGTTTCTGCTATTTTCAACATAGCAAATCCGTGCCCAAGGGCTTTAGGCCTCATTCCACCAGAGCAGCAGCCACTTCAGCAGCCTTCCACAGAGGAGTACCAACCAAAGATATCTTAGAGGCTGCAACGTGGAGTGCAGTGCACAGCTTTACAAAGCACTACCACTTGCCTCTCTACTCTCAAGTCCAGAGCAGGCTTCGCCACTGCAGTTCTGCAGGGCCTCATAGCCTCTCCTAATCCTATTTAGCCCAGCCACCCATCCTCAGCTTTGAGATTCTACCCAAGAGTAATGACTGCAACAGTGAAACACGATGAACATAGTACAGTTGTGTACCTGCCATAAATGTAGATGTTCGAGTGTGTTCACTGTTGCAGTCCAGGTTACCCACCCACCATCCCCCTTCTCTTTGCTGGGACTTGTCTGCACTTCTCTATCCTATACAGCCTTTTTGGTGTATTTGCTTGTAGATGAAGGAAATGTTATTTTTGTGCATGCATTTCTTATTGGTATATTTTTCAGCCTACCTATTTGAGGCACCTGACATCTGGGGCAAGAAAAACTGAAGAAAATGGCGTCTGCTGCATCTTTTATACCCCTGGCGCACTGACGTCAGGGGAGAGGCGACAGCAACTGACGCCGGACCTAGACTTTGGAATTCTGGCCGACTGAGGGTAGCCTGCCAGCAGGATAACCCTAGAGTAATGACTGCAACAGCGAATACACTCTAACATCTACATTTATGGTAGGTACACAACTGTACTTTGTTTCTCTTTGCACCAAGCTGCCTGGCAATCCATTACCACTGATCATTGGGTGCAGAGTATCACCACCAGAGGTTACACCATTCCCCTTTCTTGTCAGCCAAACCTTCCAAGAAAACTTCCTGACGTTGCACCCAGTCAAAGGGAAGAAGCCACTTCAGAGATTATAAAGCTGTCTCAGAAAAAAGTCATCCAGCCAGTCCCACCAGACCAGCGTGGATCCGGATTTTACTCAAGGTTCTTTTTGGTGCCAAAAAAGACAGGGGACTGGAGACCCATTTTGGATCTCAGCAGCTTAAACAAGTCTGTCACCCAAGCCAAATTCTGGATGGTCACGTTTCAGTCCATTCTTCCCTTTTTAATAGCAGGCGATTGGATGTGCTCGATAGACTTCCAGGATGCGTATTACCACATCAAGATGGACAAACGCTCCAGGAGTCTGCTTCGCTTCCAGCTAGGGGCCAGTCATTATCAATTTCATCCTCTGCTGTTCGGTCTCTCGACAGCCCCCGGAGTGTTTACGAAATGCATGGCAGTGGTAACAGTCTGGCAAAATTGTTAGGAATAGCAATACATTGGGAGAAGTCAAACCTTACTCCTACACAACAAATAGAGTTCACTGGAGCAGTGTTCAATACGCAGTCCTGTCACTCCCAATTCACAGACTCCACCGATTGAGACATCAGCTCCAAGTGATACTCTCTCAAATAAAAGTCTGAGCAAGGGAAGTTCTCTCAAATAAAAGTCTCAGCAAGGGAAGTTCTTCAGGGCCTAGGTTCTATGGCAGCTTTAGTCCCGATGGTGCCTCTAGCAAAGCTGCATAATGCGGATCCTGCAATGGCTCCTTCTTTGTCAATGGTTTCCAAACTATTGCCCCCTCTATTACCAGATTTGAATAACCAACTCCTGCAAACAGGACCTCCTTTGGTGGATGATGCCAGACGTAGAACTTTGGAGTCGCTCATTTCAATTTCCTCAGCCCAGAGCCATTGTGACCACAGATGCTTCCCTGATCGGTTGGGGGCGGCCATTTCCAGGGAAAGACCGCCCAAGGCACATGGTCCATCTTAGAGGCCCACCTGCATATCAACGTTCTGGAATTGAGAGCTGTGCTGTTAGCATTGCAGTCCCTTCATTCGGCTCTCCCTTCCGGGGCAATTGCAATTCAGTCTGACAATATGTCAGTGGTCTGGTTTATCAACAAGCAAGGAGGAACAAAGTCCTGCCCCCTGTGTCAAGAAGCCATGAGAATTTGGCAGTGGGTGATAGCTTCCAACGTCTTTCTGATAGCAACTCATATCCCGGGGAGCTCCAATGTGATTGCGGACAAATTGAGCAGATGCATCCTCATGCCTCACGAGTGGTCTCAACCCAGAGGTGATGACAGAAATCTTCAGTCACTGGGGCCAGCCTTTCATCTCCCCATCAAACAAGTACAGCAGCTATTTTGCCATACTTCCCCTGGAAGGGTAGTCACCGAGGGACGCTGTAATCCATGATTGGCCCACGGGACTTCTTTATGCTTATCCGGCCATCCCCCTACTTCCACAATTTCTAAAGAAAGCTCTTTGGTTGAGATGCAAGGTGATCCTCATAGCTCCGTTCTGGCCTTGGCAAGTTTGTTTCCCCTTCCTGCGGCCTCACCTTGTATACCCACCATGGATTCTGGACCCTCTACCAGATCTAATTACTCACCCCCAAGGGTTGAGTCGCTCATATCTGTCCACTCTCAAGCTGACAGCTTGGTTTCTCCACTTCCATTAGTCGCCAGGCAAGCTAATCTCTCCTCGCCTGTTTGAGACATCATTCTAGCCTCTCACAAACCATCCACCAGAAGACTATATCAGGATAAATGGAAAGGGGGTCTCCATCTGGTCCAAGGATAACATGCTAGACCTGTATTTAGCTCCAGTAACTGCAGTGCTTCAATACCTGGCTAAGTTTTTTGATAATGGAGCCTCTGCCTCTACCATATGAGTACATCTAGTGGCAATTTCTAATTTCCACAATGGTATAGATGGCACCCCTCATCTCTTTATGCCTTTGTAAGGCCTTCCTCAAGGGGACCTCTCATATCAGGCTTCCTGTCAGACAGCCCGTGGAACCATGGAACCTTACTTTGACTCAATAATCTTTTGAACCTGCTGTGAAGTGTGACCTAAAGTTTTTGTCTTGGAAATCCTTATTCTTGGTAGCCATCACGTCTGTCAGAAGGGTCTTAGGACCTCTTGATACACAATGCCTGCAGCTCAATCTGGTCTTTCATAAAGACAGAGTATCACTTCGGATGAATCCATCCTTCCTTCCCAAAGTTGTTTCTGAATTCTCCATAAACCAGACCACAGATCTACCAGTGTTCTTTCCAAATTTTGCCAATAGAAGAGAGTACTGCCTTCACTCCTTGACGTACATAGACAGTTGAGATTTTACCTAGATAGGACCAAACCTATCTGTAAATCTGCACAGCTTTTCATCTCCTTTTCTTTTCCCAGAATGGGAGAGGCTGTTTCCAAGGTTATATTATCAAAATGGCGAAGGGACTGCATATGTTCTATCTGTTCCCTCAATAATGAACCTATACCAAAAGTTAAAGCTCACTCCACTAGATTTATGGCAGCATCTGTAGCCTTCCATTCCAGGGCTTCCATGGATGATGTCTGCGCAGCAGCTACTTGGGCCAAGCCTCATACCTTATCTATCATTACAAATTGGACTTGGTCTCCAGTGGGAGAGCTGTCTTCAGCTCAGTGGTACTCAGGAATGTTCTTCCATAAGGGCCGCAGATGGACCTCAAGGTAGCTTGGGATTCTGTCCCATCAGTGATGAATGGAAAGAAGATTAACAACATCAGATAAAGAAGTTATGTCTTACCGTAATGTTCCATTTGTGTTGTTCATCTTCTTTTCATTCACTTCCCACCCTTCTTCCTCCTCCGAAGGCTCCAGGGGGATGCTTTGGATCCAAGTGGTGTCCTATGGTATTTGTGCAGAAGTGGCTCCGGCTTTACTTCTCTTTCTCTAGGAAACTCGATCTGAGGTAACTGGGAGAAGGGAATTCTGGATAGAGACGTAGCTCGAGAGTTTTTTTTGGCTGGCGTGAGCTTGATAAAAAGGACGACTCTGTCCGGAGGGTTCGGAACTGAACCCATCAGTGATGAATGAAATAAGACAACACAGATGGAACATTATGGTAAGACATAACTTCTTTTTTTAATTTCAGATACTTGTTTGTACTTGTCACTTTCTGTTAAGTCCAAGTTTGCATAAAATCACATTTATTCATTCATATTCTTATACCTTCTTCTTAGCTGCTTCAGGGTTTTAGTACTTGTCCCAGTACAGTGGATGCAGGGCAGAAAACTAATCCTGGGGTAGATCCCAAACGTACACACACATTGTGAATACTCCACACAGAAGGTATCCCAACCTGCAACCAAACCAGAGAACCAAGAGCTATGAGGCAGGAGCAGCACTAACTGTGCCATTTTAGTGGCATATTTAAGTTTAAACAAAATGTCTCGGGTCTACATTGCAGCCATACAGTTACAACAGTTTTCTGTAAAAATACGTTTTCTGTGCATTCTTAAAAATATATTTTTTCTTCATAAAAAAGGACGAACAGTTGAAAACAGAATTTACTCTAATTTTAATTTGTACAAATAAGTTTCACCGTGGTGGTGGTGCTGCGGTAGCGTTGTTGCCTCAGTTAGACGTTGCCCGTTCGATTCTCAGAGCGTCTTCTGTGTGGCGACATGCGTGAATGGGAGTTCCTTCGTTGAAGGTTGTGCGTTAGGCCCGGCAAGCCAGCACGTAAAACTCTACTGCCAATCATTAGCGGACTGGAATTCCGCTGTGGCGACCCCTAACCGGGAAAAGCCAAAAGACACAAAAAGACAAATAAGTTTCACAGTAACTTCATTGGGCAGTAGCCCATGAAGTGTTTTAAACACAATTAATAATTTTTCTGTTCAGAAGTCATGGTAGCATACAAATAAAAAGTGCTGTGCTGATCACTAACAGAAAGCAGACACTGAAACACTGTGGTGATGTAATATATTTTATTGCAACAAGGTAGGCTGCTTGGGAATTTGGACTAACAGGAGTCTTTCATAGGGTGTGAAGTACGGATAAATTTGCTTGGGTTACGAACCTTTAATACTGAGTTATAATTAACTTGTATTTTTTCAACACTGTTTGCATCGATAGCAAATCATGCAGTAACTGAAGTGGGCAACAGTAAAGCATTCTTTAGCAGATTCCTGATCTTAGACGGTCTTGTGTAGTATATAAATATGATTACTTTGCGTGCATCATGTTAATCACCTCATTAACTATTGCATTTGAAAAAGAAGTGTCTGCCTTTGAATCTGTGACTTATTTAGGAAATGACTCGATCAGCCAGAACCCCATCCGCTTTCTGTGGTGATTTCTGAAAGTTCTTTTTGGTTTTACTAAGATTAAAATCTCATATTTGATTGCCTTATCTTGCCACACCTACATGCATTAAACTACTTAAGCAACAAAGATCATCTGCAAAGTCTCATAGTAATTTTTGTCCCTTGCTAAGAAGGGGGGGGGGGTGGACTGGATGTCTTCTTTGAAACTTCAGGGCACATTTTTACATCCAAGGTTAGTGCACTGTATGATGTGTATTGTAGAGGGATAAAGCTCAGACTGTGATGCATTTATTCCAGGATTGATCATTGTCCAAGGAGCTAGAGGGGCTGCAGGAGGAAGGTGGGATTGAGTAGCCAATGCTGACTTACCCATCCTGGGGGTAGGGAGGTGGTCCTGACCACTACACTGTCAATACCTACTGAAGGTAGATGCACATGGTATACAGTGCATAGGCCCAAAGACATATTTTTGTCTTTTTTTCAAGATGTATTTGCTTGGCAGCCTTCATGGCACAAGTGAGGATGGATATCCTCATAGAGAAAGGCATAGCAGAACCTCATATATCTATAGCATAGTTATCAGCTGCTTGGAAAAGGACTTAGGCAGTCATAAGGGGCTTTTTTTCTTTCTTGTCATGAGTGACTGATGTGTCATGAATGGTTGTTGCCGTGGTGGTGGGGAATAAATGGGCACAGTTACAGGTGGGACAAATGGTTTCCAGGCATGGAAATAGGAACAAAATATCATTAATGATTGGTGTACTTCTGGGTCAGGGAAATTACCAGACACTTTCTTTTTCAGCACTTTGTGCTTTCACCCAGACATAGCAACATTTCAGACGCAAAGGGGCTGGGGGGTGCACAGCATCATTTTCCCTATTTCAACAACCGGTTTTTGATGCCAAGTTTTTAGTCATCCCTTCAGGACACTTGTGATCAAGTCAGGGTTTCATTTTAAGTACTGTATTGAAATTACAGTCCGTCAGATGTCTAGTGAAGTCTGACCACAGAGATGCTGCGTTTTTATCAGATAATCACTTTGCAATAGAAATAATGGCAAAGAGACTGTCATGGAGTTGAAAAAATTAGAATTTAGATATTATCAAGTGTGCGTGTCCCAGGCTTGTCAGATTGGATGTTCTTCATTCCACATTGCTGCAGTCCTAACTATTGGGTAGTCCGCTGTCCCAGTCGGCCCGAATACCAAAGTATATGGCTGACGTCGGTCAAGGCGCATTAGACTGACGTCAGAACGTCAGGGTACTAATGCGCATGACCGACGTCATATCCTCAGTCTTTTTTGCCGCATGGTCCGATGCAGAAGCAGTTTTGCGAGTGCAGGTTGGCGTTCTGAAAGTTTCTGAAGTCAGAGTTTCAGACCGAATCAAAGTTGGCTAAGTACCCCGTTGGGGAATATTTTGTTTTTTTCTTGCCTCAGTATTTAACCGGATGTCAGAAAAAGTGAATAACTGTATTTCTTGTGGGAAACAGATACCTCATAGGGATTACCATACTTTGTGTATACCTTGTTTAGGGCCTGAGCACGACGCTGTTGGATGCCGCTCTTGTGCTAGATTTAACAAACGCACTATTAAGAGAAGGTTAGACTGTGCCAGGTTAGTTTTTGGGAAGCGTTGTAATTATAAAATGCCGTCGGATGCTCCGACGCCCGCTTCGGCCAAAAAGCGCAAGGATAAAGCAGCAAAGCCTAGAGTGGAAGAACCGACAGTCCCGGACGCCGGTTCTTTAGAAGGCTCAGTGGAGCCGGAGGTTCTGCCAGGAGTTTCTTTGGAGTCTCAGGGAGAGTCTTTACTGTTACAGGATGTGTCCTCTCAGGAAGTAGGCCAGGCTGAAGGGGCTTCTCAGGTGGCTGTTCTTCCCTCTCTTCCTAAGGTGGTTAGAGCCTCCCCTTCTGTTTCCAAGGCTTCTTTGAGAGGCAGGCCAAGTTTAACTTCAGTGGGGGTTTCTCCTAGTGCTTCAGGGTCTTTGCCTAAGAAACATATGCTTAAAATGGCAGAGGATTTGATTACTATGATTAGAGGTTCTATGCCCCCTCCTGATAAGAGGCCTAGGGTGGAACCTGAGTTTGAGAGTTTTGAGCAGTGTTCGGAGGCTTCTGAGTCTTCGGCTGAAGACTTGCAGGAGTATTCTCATTATTCTGATTCTGATGATTCTGCTCCTTCTGCTTCTCCTCCTGAGGATTTTTCTTTTTCAGAGACCCTCCACTCCATGAGAGAGCATTTTAAATGGGAAGGTCAGGATTTCTCTGATTCCAGGAAAAGGCTTAGGGAATTTTTGTTTTTACCCCAGCATAGGCCTTTAGCTATACCTCCTGTTCTGAATGTGGTGGAAGATGTGTTTGCAGAGGCTTCTCTTAATCCTGATTCTTTGCCTCCTGCTCCTGTTAAACCAGATAGGTATTACAGGGTGCCTGAAGCTAATAAGTATCTTTTTAAGAGTCCTAGGGCAGACCCAGAAACTGTTAGCCAGGGGCCTAAGGGTGTTAAGGCTTCTGTTGTCAAGAATCCGGTTCCTGCAGATAAAGAGGCCAGGGCCTTGGATAGATGGGGAAAGAAAGTTTATACTTCTTCCACTCTAGCCATGAGAGCTTTGAATTGCCAGTTTCACATGTTGAAATATCAAAATTATCTCCTTTCTCAGTTGAAATCTAAGGTTGATGCTCTGGCGGAAGGTATTGACTGTAAAGAGTTACAAGATTTAGTGCATGTTTCTGAACAGGTGGGTAAGCATTCTTTGCAATGTGGTTTTGATGCTGTACAGGCCTCGTCTAGGGTGGCTGCCACTAGGTCAGTTCTTCGCAGGCATGCCTGGCTGAGGGATCAAAATTTATCTGACCATGTTAAAACTAGAATTTTGGATGCCCCTTTGCAATCTGATGTCCTGTTTGGTTCTCCTGTTGAGGCAGTTTTAAAGAAAATGGAAGACAAGGCTAAGTCTATGCAGACTGTTAAAGATTTTTTGCAGGTTCAGCCTCCAAAGTTTAGTAGAAATTGGCCTACTAAAGGGTGCACGTATCCTTCTTATGATTCCCAGTCTAGGGGTAGATCTAGACGTGGCAGGGGCAGAGGTCAGGGCTCTTTCAGGCCTAGAACAGGGAGTTCTCCTGCACAGTCTGCAAGTGAGGGCAGGGGTCAGTCCTTTCGTAAACAGACCCAATGACCTACCTTTTCAGCTGCCAGATTCTTCTCGCCTGGCAGCACCTTTGGGAGGAAGGTTGGCACTTTTCAAAGAATATTGGAGTTTGATTACCCAAGACAAATGGGTACTGGATATCATACATCACGGTTACAGGTTTTATTTCCATACCTTGCCTCCTTTCAAAGGCATGCCAGACATTCCTCCTCAACAAAGAATAGAGGCTCACAAGCAAATTTCACTGTTACTCCAAATAGGGGCCATACAGCCGGTCCCTCTGCCAGAAGTGGGCCTAGGATTTTATTCTCGCCTGTTCCTAGTCCCAAAGAAGGGGAACACGTGGAGACCAATTTTGGATTTATCTGTCCTCAATACTTATCTGGACATTCCCAAGTTCAAAATGTTGACGTTGCAGCAGCTTTTACCTCTGCTGGGCAAAGATCATTGGATGGTAACTTTGGATCTCAAGGAGGCTTACCTTCATGTTCCTATCAGACTAAAGTGCAGGAAGTATCTGCGTTTTCGAGCTGGGACTTCTCACTATCAGTTCTCTGCATTGCCCTTTGGCTTATCTACTGCGCCCAGAGTGTTCACGAAAGTTCTGGCTCCAGTGATAGCTTTCTTCAGGCTAAAAGGAATACAGATCTATCCTTATTTGGACGACTGCCTGATTCTGGCTCAAGGAAGGGAAGAGCTTCTTCATCATTTGGAATATGTGATAGCAGTGCTAAGATGCCTGGGGTATTCTGTGAACGAAATAAAGTCCAGTCTAGTACCCTCTCAAGACATGTGCTTTCTGGGTGTGAGACTGAATACAGCATCCCAGATGGCCTTTTTAACCCCGGACAAACAAAAGCATCTATCCCTTTACTTCCTTCAGCTATCTCATCAGTCCGGGCTGACTGCAAGGACAGTCCTTCAAGCCTTAGGGTTCATGGCATCTTGTATTCTGGTGCTTCCCAATGCCAAACTGCATATGAGGAAGCTACAATGGTATCTCAAAAATGTATGGACACAGCACTGCCAGGATCTGGACACTGTCATTCAAATAATACCTTGCATTCAAAAGGAATTTTTGTGGTGGGCTCAGGAATGTCACCTAAACAAGGGACTCTCTGTGACCCGGCCAGAGGCGAGTCAGATTTTAACAGATGCCTCAGACATAGCTTGGGGAGCTCATCTAAATGGAAAGTGGATACAAGACAAGTGGCCTGCCAGACTGCAACATCTACATATCAACATGAAGGAGATGTTAGCAGTCCAGTTTGCATTAATAGCTTTCAAGGATTTACTTCTTCCAGGGCAGGTGTTGATTCTAACAGACAACACAACTGTCATGTGGTACATCAACAAGCAAGGGGGAACACATTCTTATCCTCTATGCAGGCAAGCAATGATTTTGTGGGAGACTGCTCTCAGTTTACAACTAAATCTTCAGGCAAGGTTTCTGCCGGAGCACAGAACTCCTTAGCAGACATGTTAAGCAGACAAATCATGGATCCCCACGAGTGGAAACTGGATCTTCATGTATTTCAGAAATTGACAGTGTCCTGGGGAACTCCAGACATAGATCTGTTCGCTTCTCCACTAAACCACCAGCTGCCAAGTTTTGCACAAAGGTTTCATCCCACAGCTTGGAAAGTGGATGCTCTTTCTTTCAGTTGGAAAAATCTTCATGTGTATGCCTTTCCACCTCTGCCTCTCCTCCCAAAGGTACTTCTGAAGGTCAGACAGGACAATCCAAGGATGATTTTGATAGCTCCAGATTGGCCTCGACAGCACTGGTACCCACTACTGAGAAGTCTAGTACAGAAGCCTCCATGGCCTTTGCCTTTGATTCCACATCTGTTGTCCCAGGAGGACAGTCATTTGATCAATGTCAAACTTCACTCTCTTCACCTAACAGCATGGCATATTCTGTTTTAAACCATAAAGGGTCTCAACTTCCACAACAAGTTTTGAATGTGATTTTGGAAGCCAGAAGGCCTAGTACAAGGAAAGTGTACGCAGATAAATGGAAGAGATTTTTATTTTGGAGTGCAGCTAAGGATTTGGATGTTTCTGAGCCTGATTTAAGTGTGGCTCTTCAATATCTTACTGAGTTATTGGACAAAGGTTTGTCCTTCTCTTCTATTAAGATTCATGCTGCAGCAATTTCAGCTCACTACGATTGTGACCCACCATTGTTTTCTCATCCTTTATTCAAGCAATTTCTTAGAGGGGCAAAGAATATAAGACCCCCACGAAGAGCTCCTACTCCTGCTTGGGATCTCAATTTTGTGTTGGAGAAACTCACTCTACAACCTTTTGAGCCTGCAGCTACTGCTGAGTTGAAATATTTGTCATGGAAAACTGCTTTTTGTTGGCCATTACCTCTGCAAGAAGGGTTTCTGAATTGCAGGCCCTTATGGCAGTTGAGCCTTTCTTAATTTTCCACAAGGATAGGGTATCTTTACGCACTAATCCTTCCTTTATGCCTAAAGTGGTTTCTAGTGTGGCTTTAAACCAAACTATTCATTTGCCTACTTTTTATGCAAATCCCCAAACTAAAGGGGAAAAGATTTTGCACACTTTAGATGTACACAGGCAGTTGCGATATTATTTGGACAGAACTAAAGGGTTCAGACAATCTCAGCAGTTATTAGTTTCTTTTGCTTTGTGCTCTCAGGGCAAGCCCGTGTCAAAACAAACTATTTCTAAGTGGATTGGATTTTGCATTGCTTTCTGTTATTCCCATCATGGCAAACAGATTCCAGCTGGGATTAGACCTCATTCCACTAGGGCTACTGCCACTTCAACAGCTTTTTGAGGGGTGGCTACTAAGGATATTTTAGAGGCAGCCACTTGGAGTTCAGTGCATACCTTCTCTAGGCATTACCACCTTCCATTGTACTCTAAATCCAGGGCTGGTTTTGCCACTGCTGTGTTGCAGGGCATTTTGGCAGCACCTGCTTCATTATAATTTAGCCATCCTCCCTTACCTCTGCTTTGGGATTCTACCCAAGTGTTAGGACTGCAGCAATGTGGGATGAAGAACATAGTACAGTTTTGTACCTACCATAAATGTAGATGTTCGAAGATCCACATTGCTGCAGTCCAATTTACCTCCCTCCTTCCCTCTGCTGTTTGAGGTGGTTGTGTGGGTTGGGTTATCCATCTGAGGTATATGGCATTTTGTATATATTGTATATATTATACATATTTTTGGTGTTAGGCTAGTTGGTTGTTTAGTTGTGGTCTATGGATTTTGACCTTTCTTTTTAGGGTCTTCTGACATCTGGGGCAAGAAAAGACTGAGGATATGACGTCGGTCATGCGCATTTGTACCCTGACGTTCTGATGTCAGTCAAATGCGCCTTGACCGACGTCAGCCTTATACTCTGATATTCGGGCCGACCGAGGGACAGCGGACTACCCAAGTGTTAGGACTGCAGCAATGTGGATCTTCGAACATCTACATTTATGGTAGGTACAAAACTGTACTTTCCTCAGGATACCCAGTACCTGTTTAACTCATTCACTTCAATGGACCTCAGGAAATTTGCACTGTAACGTCCAATGGGCAGAGCCTAAGCTTTCTGACAGAATCAAATTATGTCCTCACATTTCAAATAAATGTTCATATTTCTGGAACCATAGAAGTTATGAAAGAAGTATCAAAGGCAAACTCTTCATCATAAACTATTTTTATAGTGGTAGTATTCTTTAGGTTCTAGGTCTTAAACTCCGTTTTATAAGTCACAGTAAACACATTGACTATTACATTTGTAATATTTTGTAAACAACTTACACTATCACAGCAACCACTCAAGTTACGCACATACTGTCAGCAGCATTTTATTCATCTAGCTGTGAGCTTTCATATGAGGCTGAGGAGTTTTGTCTCTGTTACTTGGTTGTTGAAATATTTTGAAAAATGTGAACATTTTATCTATATAAATTAATATCATAAAAACAACAGTTAATATCTCTTTACCTTCAGTAGACGGAGGTTAAATATTAATGCAGTTGAGGTTGCCATTGTGTAAACTTTAAGATGAAATATTTTAAAACCTTGTACTTTGCATGGTTTTGCAATTATTTATGCAAATATGAGCAAGCAATATTTGACGTCTAGAGGCATCAGTAGGAGTAAACTGCAGATGCACCTGGAGGCGTCACTCAGATGTAATGAGTTAAGAACGCCCCTGAAGACCCTGTATTCATAGTGGTCTCAGCTGACAAATCCTCCAGGTAGCTTCCTTCTACCTCTTTATTCCCTACTGACAAGGACAGCAAGTTTATGGATTGGATAGGAAAGGTCTATACTTCTTCCACTCTTGCCATCAGAGCCCTAAACTGTCAAACCCACATGGCTAGGTTTGTTCTAGACACCCTTTCTAAGGCTGCAGCCCTCTTGCCTGATGTACCAGACTCACCTGATAAGGCTCAACTAAACCACCTCCTCTCCACTGCCTCACAGATGGCAAAGCAGTCCATTAAGTGCAGTTCAATGCAGTAGAGGCCTCTTCTAAATCTACAGCATCAGGTTCTGTATTGTGAAGATATTCTTGGGTGAGGCTACAACCTCTCCCTATGTATATATAAACCAAGTTGCTGTATGCACCACTAGATAAGGCCCTTTTTGGTGAAGCATCTGCAGAACTCCTCAAATCCCTGCAAGAAAAAGGAGTTGCAAAATTTAAAACATTTACTGGTTTCACCTGTCTCTAGGTACCATAGAAACTACCCTCAATGGACTACCTTTGTTGGGATACAATCTAGGAAACATTCCACTCCTAGACCCCCTTCCTCAGGTAATAACACTCCTTTTCGGAGGCAACCTGACAAGGACAGAACACCTCATCTGTGACTCAAACCCACTACCTCTCTACACTCACCTGTCCCTTCGCCTTACACTCTCCCTACCCTCCTGGCGGAAGATCACCTCAGAGGCCTGGGTCCTCTCTGTAATTCAAAACAGTTTATTTTATGACTTGGGCTCTACCCCCCCTTCCAGGGGACACCCCAGCCAAGTGAGCTCCATCTTTTCCCCTCAGTTCTGGATGAACGTCAAGCCCAGGGCACCATAGAAAGGGTCGCACCACTCCAGCTAAACAAGGGATTTACTCAAGGATGTTTTTTGGTCCCAAGAAAAGATGGTCCTTGGAGACCAATTCTAGATTTGTCCATACTCAAACTTTTATCTTAAGGTTCCCACCTTGAGAATGCTCACCTTGCAGTTGCTGTTGCCCCTTATCCCCCACCAGGCCTTTATGGTATCCCTGGATCTGAAGGATACCTACCTTCACATTCCTATTCACCCCTTCTACAGGAAATTCTTATGTTTCTCAGTAGGTTCCTTGCATTTTAAATTTTTTGCATCAATTTTTGGGCTCTCCACAGCCCCTAGGGTGTTCAAAGTGTCTAGCACCAGTGATTGCCCACTGCAGGACACAGAGCATTCAAATATACCCATATCTGAACAACCTGTTAATACTTTACTAGGACCTTCACACCCTGCAACATCACCTACTCCTAGTGACCAGAACCGTGGCAGACCTAGGGTTCACTGTGAACTAAGAGAAGTCCCACCTGACCCCTGCAAAAGACCTAGTCTTTCTAGAGTGCGGGATAAGAAGTGACAGGATGGCAGCCTTCATCCCTTGCCAGAAGGTGAAAGATATCGCTCTGTACCTTCAGAAGCTTCTCTCTCTCTTCAAACACGTTCAGCCAGAGAATTCCTGAAAGTCCTGGGACACATGGCATCCTTGATACCAGTGCTCCCGCTGGTAAGGCTGCACATGAGGAAGATCCAGTGGGTACTAAAGACTCATTGGAATCAACATTCTCATCCTCTGGATGTCTCCCTCCGCTTACTACCATGCCTGAAGAAAGAGTTGGAATGGTGGATTACAGCCATCCATCTCAACCAGGGCATGCTATTGCAGTTACCTCCACTCTCACGGCAAATCTTCACAGATGCTTCAGACCTAAGTTGGGGGGGTAGTTTTACAACACCAGCAAAAATTAAGCAAAGTGCAGAGAGAGAGGTCTCTGAGGCAAAGGGATCACAGCAACATCAAAGAGATTAGGGCCATTTTCTTAGCACTGCAGGACTTCCAACCAGCCCTCCTACCAAGCACCTTGAAAGTAGTCGCAGACAAATATGACTGTCTTGTGGTACATAAACAAGCAGGGGTGTGGGAACAAGGTCTTACCCCCTTTGCAGCCTAGCCATACAGATTCGGTCTCTTGTCTCATCTCTGCAAATCCACCTTCAAGCAGTTTACATTCCTTCAGCTGAGAAATCTATGGCAGACACACTCAGCAGAACTTCTGCACCCTTTCACGAATGGATGCTTCACAGAGAGGTGTTCCTAGATCTTATACACAAGTGGGGTATTCCTCAGGCAGTCCTGTTTGCCTCCTTCCAGAACAATCAAATGCCTTTGTTTGGTACAAGGGATCCACATCTCTGCCTTCTCATTCGCTCTCTTGGGCGGGGATGTATCTTTGTGCCTCCCCCCCACCTTCACACTGATTCAGAAGGTCCTCCTGAAGATTCAGAGGGGAAAACCAAAAATCCTGCTGGTGACTCCCTTCTGGCCAAGACAACATTGGATGTTCTTCGTGTTTCACTGTTGCAGTCATTACAATTGGGTTATCCTGCTGGCAGGCTACCCTCAGTCGGCCTGAATTCCAAAGTCTAGGTCCAAAACATTGGTTTCCCCTTCATCTACTAGCCATGGGCAATCACCACAGGTTACCCCACCGTTTAGACCTACTCATGCAAGACAGGGGGTCCCCAATAACACTGTAAGGTGAGCAATCTCAGCCTGACTTTATGGGCGATAGGGTTCTGATCCCCTTTAGGCACCTGTACTCAGAGGACGTACTCAATGTCCTGTAGGAGGCCAATTATGTGGCAAAATGGCAAAGATTATCCAGGTAGTGTCCTAAGAAAAACCAGGACCCTTTACTCACTCCTGTAGCCATGGTCCTTACTTACTTGTGTGAGCTTCTCCATTCAGGACTAACATATTAAGGTCCACTTGTCTGCCATTTCCACTTGTCTTCCTTTGGTACCTCCTCTGGCATTCAGATTAGAAGTTAAGCTCTTTTTAAAAGGGGTCCTCCGTATCAGATCCCCTCAAACCAATACAGCCTACATGGGACCTGAATTATGTCCTGGAAAAACTCACTTTCCCTCCTTTTGAGAGCCCACTCTGCTTCACTGAAGCTATGTACCTGGAAAACAGTAGTGCTGGTAGCCCTCGCATCCGCCAGGAGGGTATCTGAAATCCAAGCCCTGATGGCCATCCCTCCTTACCTCATCGTCCATAAAGACAGAGTCTCCCTCAGGACTAACCCTTCCTTCATGCCTAAGGTGGTTAATGAGCTATCCTTGAATCAGACCATTAACTTGCCTGTCTTTCAACCTCAAAGTTCCTCTGAAAGAACTCTACATTCACTAGATGTCCACAGACAACTCTGGTATTATCTGGGCAAGACCAAACCCATTAGATTGCCTGACCAGCTGTTTGCCTCCTTTCACCCAAGAGCCTTGGGGAAGGCAGTTTCTAAACAGACAATCTCTTCATGGATATCCAAGGCCATCTCTGCATGCTACTCCTTTCATGGCAAAACCCTATCTGAAAGCGTGAGGGCTCATTCCACTAGGGCAGCTGCTTTCTTCTGTGGGGTAGACTATGCATCTATCCTAGAAACTGCTACCTGGTCATCGGTCCATACTTTTACCAGACATTACAAACTAGGTTTGGCTTCTAGGGCCAGAAGCAGTTTTGCTAGGTCCATTCTACATGGCCTAATAGACCAGGGACCTTATCCCTCCTCCCAAGCTCATACCTAAAGCTTTGGTACTGTCCCTACAGTAATGAATACTGCAACATGAGAATAGAAGGGCATAGAATAGTTGTGTAAGAACTTACAATAACTTAGATGTCCTTCTCTTCCATGTTGCAGTAATTCAATTCCACCCTCCTTACCCCCCTCTTTACCTGTTTAGCCACGTGAGGGGGCAGATTCCTCTCCATCCACCAAACCTCAGCATCAGGCATATGCCTCCAGGAGGCACCATTTGGCTTGGTATTCCATGTGGGTCTGAAAAGCTTCCTCCTTCCTCTTCATTGCTTCCAGGGGTAGTACTGTATGCAGCACTCCAATCGGAAGTGGGTACATGCAGACTTCACCTTTATAGCCAACATTCGTTTATGGCTGTGACATCAAACATCACACATACCCCTGCTCCGAAGACTTTGGTATACTGGCCGGATGTCCGGTGCCGCAGGCAGCAACCTCTCTACAGTAATGAATACTGCAACATGGAAGAGAAGGACATCTAAGGTTATGGTAAGTTCTTACACAACTATTTTTAGAATATGGATATACCGACACTTTTAGTGCCTTCATGTGATGCATTGGGCCTGAATGAGTGGGGGCATTGAAGCCCCGCACTGATGGAAGGCTCTCATTGATCTTGAACCAGGTTTCTGTGTTGATGCATATGTCAAGGTTTTCCAGAGTAAGACATGCCTGTAGGGAATAAAATGTTTTTTTTTTTTTTTTTTGCTCAAGGCATTGAGCAGCAATGCCTTTGTTATCCAGATCCAGTTTTATTAGACTGAAAGTTTTAGAAGAGTGCTGTTGCCTAAAAAACGGTACAATAGTGGGGACAAGGATTTAGCCAGCATATGAAAGCCTTGGGGAGATAGGTGCAGGCCACCCCTGGCAAAGCAGTAAGGATGGCCAACCCTGGCAAAGCAGTAAGGATGGTCTGCCATCAACTCCTATTCAGGTATATGTTGGTACCCCCTTTAAATGTTGCCAGTAGTTAAGACTTTGTTGATATCGATAATTTTTTTGTGCATATTCTGGCATCAGTTTTAGTGGTGGAAGAATGCTGCTAAGGCTAGGTTCATACACACATTCTGAGAACTTCATGTAGTCCAGGGAGTTGCATCTCAACTCTCTTACACCCACATGCACTGTGTGTGTGTCGCATGTGTACTTGTGGTGCAGGGATTTGAGCACATGTGCTGCAGTGAATCTTGGAACCTGATAGGCAGCTGCCTGTGACCATCTTGCACAGCCTGGTAAGTGGTGCATCTGTGTCTCACTATGATACCCGGTATGACTAGGATATTGGACTTTGTGAAAGTTTGCCTTATGGGCTTTTGAAATCAGTCAGTTTGATTCTTAAATGAATGTTTCGTGATGGTTGCTGCCTGCAATGCGTGTTTGTGAGGTTTCTGAGTGTGCTTGTTTCTTATGTTACCTAAAACCATAAAGGAGGCTGAGGGAATCAAACCGTGGAATACAGAAAGACGCTTGTTAACCACTTATACCTTTACTACTCTGTGCTGACAGCTGTCAAGTGCTTCCTCTGACAGCATCTCTACCTTTGTTTATTGACTTCCAGGCAGTCATCCACCCAGTCTTCTTTCATCGTTGGACATTATCTGACACTTGGGGAGCTTGACTTTGAGATATTTTACAGTGCAGCTGGAAGCTTACAGATAATGCTGACATGGTGTAGTACCTTCACTATCCTCCTGCAACAGCGCGCTAGTGTGTACACTTGCATTCACACACGGAGACACACACACACACACACACGTGCAAGCTTAGTGAATTGTAATTTGTAATATGAATTTTTTTCATGAAGTTCAGTTATGATAAGCTGTTATGAGTCATTCGTGGCTTGAAAGCTTTCTCTCTGCAAATGGGGGGGGGGGGGCTAAGCAAGCTTAGCAAATTGTCTTGGTATATGCTGTTTGTATTCTTATGCTTCCAAAAGGAAAGATACATGTGTAGTCCTTATCAGGTAATACACACACACACACACACACACACACACACACACACACACACACACACACACACACACACACACACACACACACACACACACACACACACACACACACAGTTATGAGCCAGTAAGTATTATGCATTGGTTTTGAAGCTAATAAAACTGAAATGTGAGATTTAATCAAGAAAATCTTGTTTGCCCATTGCGTGTTTTATATTTCTGAAAGATTTTGTGCTCTTATATTTGCTAGTCTTAAATAATTTCACTGGTTTTAGCAGAATTGAAATGCATGCCTTCTGATATGAAAAAGTAGAGCATCTTACTGCAGCAATTTTTTTTAAATAGCTGAAGTTTAGTGGCAGTGGGACACAATAGTTCTGCCCTCACCCCTCTTTCTATAGAAATCTGTTTCTGTAGCTTTTAGATTGAGATTAGAGAGTATTTTCTCTACATCTGTGAATGTACCTCTCAGCCTTTTAGGACAAGAATCTGCACAAAGCCTAAAATGGGGGACAAAGGCCCAAAAATGGGGACAGATTTTAAATATTGCTCCTATAAACTTAAAACATTCCTAGAATAACATGATTTGTCAGCCATGCATTTTTTGGAGGATATTAAGTCTGAAATTCAAACGTGTGTCATTATTTAGTAACTTCATTCCTCAGTTATGTGCTAAAAAACAACACAAATTTTATGACGAATAAACCAAAAATACGAGACAAAAATCTGGACATTCTGCGAAGTCTGGACAGTTGAGAGCCATGTCTGTGAATGGTTTTGATGGAGTTGATTTGAATCCTATTTAAACTATTACATTAGCAGCCATTGTTGAATGTAGGCAGGTATAATGTTTAAAACTGGAGGATGAGGGTCCAGATTAGTTAACAATTCCTTTGACAAGAGTTGGCTGTAGATTGAAAAAAAAACTAACAATTGCCGTTGACAGCTGTTGAATATAGTAGCTGGAATGTACTAACTGTACATAGAAGGAAGTTTTGCAGATGTTGGTGATTCCTGCATTGTCTGTGATAACAATTGCAATAATTTTAAACAAGTATTGCTTATTTCAGCATGATTGGACTTCCTCCTGAGGAAGACTGGCCTACAGATGTTACCATACCCTATGGCACCTTCTCGCCAAAGTCACCAGCACCAGTAGAGTCATATGTGCCAGATATGGATAACCTCGCAGCAAGGCTACTTCTGGTAAGTTCTGTGTCTCACAGCACCACCAACACCATCTCTATTTTATTTATTTTTTAATTATTATTGGCAATTACAATAGTGTTTTTTTTATTTCCGGTAAGTGTTGGGTTACAGTAGGTTGATCCACAGATCAAATCTGTGCTTATGAAATCTGAATCCTGTTTGAGCTATAGACTATGTGCCTATCTTACTGAAGTGCTAAACCAGAATGGCTGGTGATGGTTAGGGTAGTAAATGTCTGCATACTTAGCTGCTGAAGTCACTTCAGATGTCCTGACTGATTTACTGTTGCAGTAATCTTAGCAAATGTGTTTTGCTTGCTGAGAACTGGCCAGAGTACCAAAGCTTTACCTTCATATGATGTACATCCAGACGCTGACCTCCGTTCATAGGCATTGAGATACTAAAGCTGACATACGTAGGAGATCCCCATACTATCCCCATACCAGCCTGAATGCAAGTCTGTGCACCCAACAAACTGTGTAATCCTTTGGTCACTAGGTATCACAGCTTCACTTGTTGGATCAGATAAATGCCCTGTTGGGGACCACCTGTTCCCCTTGTTTTAGGTGTGTTCTGTTTTTACATGCATTTAAGGCGCTGGTTGCTTATGATGATTTACTCCTTGAAGGCTGTATAGCGGAGGCGCTAGAGTCTATGTACTGATAAAGCTTTTAACCGACCTTTTGGATTTACTGGCTTCTTTGTGTGGTTTGCTGTATTTCTGACTTTGATTTGTGGTTTATTACCTTCTATTTCCTTGTCTCTTTCTTGGCTAATTATTGTTAGATGTCAACTAGGAAGGGTAAGTGTGAGTGAAGTAGACAAATTCCTTACAAAAACTTGTACACTAAGAGTTTGTTTAATTTAGGGCCCAAACATGACCATAAATCTTGTTCCATGTGCCAGTCTTTTGTTCAGTAAACCCTCTGATTTAGGCTGTTTGCTCTTGATACACTCAAGATCCAATGTGTTAAGCAACTCGCCCAATCCCACTATGTCAGAAGGCCCAGACGTAGGCCTCCCATCTAAGAAGAAACGTGAGACCAAGAGAGGATTCTTTATCTGTTGTCTTGGAATCAGATGTACCCACTGAGGTGGCCTAACCCTTGGTATGACAATCGACTTCTCATGAGGCCTGTACTGAGACCCCGTCTGAGGCTGGTATGGCTGCTGAGGCCTCAAAGACATAATCCTCCTACGAACCACAGGTAATGTATCAGAGGGACCTCATGGAATCCCTCTGATCCTTGTGAGGGAAAAGATTTCCATAACCGTAATAGAAATGTGACAATGTTCAGAGCCTCCTAAGTTAATTCATGTGGACGTCACCCCTAAAAAGAAAAAACAAAGTCAAACAGATAGTGTCACTGTCTGCATGCAAAGAAAGTGGTTTGTTTTCTCTCAAGGGCTTTTCAAGGCAGTCATGCCCTTGAAGGCCCCTTCTTTTGTGACCTCTTCATGGCACTTCATAAGCAGGCACTGGATTCCTTTTGCTCTGATGAGGAACCAGATAAGAATTTGGACCTCTCCCTAGACTACTCCTCCCTGTTACATTCTACTGGACAGATTTCTTAAGATGCAGAAGAAAAATTATTATAATTTATTGGAGATTGAAACCCCTGCCCCCACTCCCACCTGTGTTAAAGGCTTATCTGGATACCTTTCAGGATACTTCCTTGGCTCCTGACTCTGTCCGCTGCACCAAAAAGACTGGATAGGTTCTAGAAAATTCCTGATGAACTCAAATACTTGTACAAAAATCCTGTGGTAGACCCAGCCACAGTCTCTCTAGATTCAGACAAACCTTTCAAGTTACTCTGACACTACTTTTCTTCCTAATGCCAAAGATAGTTGCAATGGACAGGTTGGGCAAGGAAGTTTACACTTCTTCCACACTAGCCTTTGGGGGCCATTAATTGTCAAACTCAAATGACCAAGTTCTTACTCTCAGTCTTACAATCCTTAAGCAAGTCTGTCACAGAGGCACAGACCAAGTCTCTAAACAGCTTATGCAGTCTTTAGTGGCCCAGACTTCTCAAATAGCTAAGCAGTTTTAAATGTAGCTGTGGTGGATGCTGCGGATGCTTCTTCCATGGCAGCTGCCACTGAATCTGTGATTAGAAGGTATGCCTGGTTAAGGAGCCAACCTATCCCTAAAGATTTATAATCTAAGATTTTGGACTTTCCCTTGGATAACAATCTCCTTTTTGGTCCCAAAGCTGCTAGTCTATTCAAGGCTTTGCAGGAGCAGGGCAAAATTATGAAAGATTGCTGCCAAATCCTGATGTCCAGTTATCTAGCTAAATGCACCTGTTTCGCTAAGATAGAAACCAGAACTCTTTATAGACAAAGGAAAACTCCCAAGAGAAGATTTCCATAGAAAATTCAGAGGGATGCACTTTCTGGTAGGCCTCAGTTCAGTTAACAGGCCACTGGGACTATTTTCTCCTCTTTCCAAGAATGTTCACAAAGTGAATGGCCCCTGTAGTGGCTTTTTGTCACATTAGTCATCCAGATTTTCCTTTACATGAAAGATCTTCTACTCCAGGCTGTAGCCAGGGACATTCTTCTAAAGCATCTTTATTACACAGTACGACTTGGTTTTGCTGGGGTTCACTATCAACTACAAAAAAATCCCAGCTAACCTCCTTCCCAGCAAATGACTTTCCTGGGATGCCATCTAGACATGTCTTCCATGCATTCCTCCATTCCTCAAGAGAAGGTCACCTCTCTAGCCAACAAGTTTCTTCTCCTTTCAGCATGGGATCTTTGCTGAGCCAGACAAGCTGTCAAGACTGTGGGACTCATGGCTATCACCATCCCTATGTTACTTCTCACTGGATTACACATGAGGAAAATACAACTGTACCTTAAATTGGTGTGTTCTCAGCGCCACCCCCTTCTCGATGCCAACATTCCTCTTCCATCTTTCAAGAAAGAACTCCCTTGCTTTAGCAACCAGGTTAGTCAACCCAGGTCTCCCATTCAACCCAACCATGCACAACCAAGTCATGATGTTATTCGTGTTTCACTGTTGCAGTCATCACATTTGGGTTATCCCTGCCAGGGTAGCTTTGGCCGGCCCAAATACCAGAGACTTAGTAGTTCTGTGTCGGTTGTTGTTGCATCAGGTCATCAGTAGTATAAAGTAAGGCAGCCAACGTCATTACATCAGTCTTTCTTGGAGTGGAACCTGAGTTTTCATTTCCAAATTGAAGTTGAAGTCTTTTAAAGCCAAGTACCCCATTGGGGATCCTTTTTTTCCTGCACTAACTGATGTCAGAAAAAGTTTAATTGTCTTGCCTGTGGAAAGCAAGTACCACACCAAGAATTGCACTCTTACTGCATCACTTGTCTAGGCCGAGACCATGATGTCCACCATTGTTGCTTCTATGCTTTGTTCAACGCCAGAGCTATCGTCGGGCCCTTATTGTAGCCAGATATTTTTGTTTGCAGTCCTCGAATTCCGATATGGCTTCGGTGTCCACCATTGCTGGTTCTGTGCTTTGTTCAATGCCAGAGCTGTCGTTGGGCCCTTATTGTAGCCAGATATTTTTGTTTTCTGTCCTTGAATTCCAATATGGCTTCGGTAAGTCATCTGACAGCAGATCGTCTGAAAAAACGTAAAGATAAAGAAGAGACAGACCGCACAGGTCCATACTTACCGACAACGCTTCCGTTAAGCTAGTTGTAATTTCTCCGGTACTCAGTGAGGCGCTTTTGCAGCCCCTGATGCCTACTTCAGTTGATTCTCAGGCCACTACCAAGACCCTGTCAGAGTCCAGTATACTGCGGAACTCTTCTTCATCTAAGGATCCTGCAGTCATCTCTACGTTGGATGGGTCTGGAGCTGCTGAGCAGGCACTTGCTTCAGAGGAAGTCCTTCGCACTACCGAATCTCGACATAAACCAACTTTTTGCGACTACCATTCTTTCGAAAACAACAGAGTTCCTTAGGCCCAAGGTTCAAGCCACACCCAAGAAACTGACTACCCGCTCTCAGGCGCCTGCTTCCTTACCTCATTCTCAAATGTTTAAAATGGTGGAAAACCTTATCATGCTAATTAGGGGAAGCCAAGCCACCCCCTCAAAAAGGAAAAGAGATCTGACCCCAGTAGTTTTGTCTGAACAAGAGTCGGATGAATCTGATGAATCTGACTATGAAGATATGCAACCTCTCTCCACTTATGAGGATTCTAATGCAGAGGAATCCATTCCTTCAGCCTCTCCCCCACAGGATTTTTCCTTAGGGGAAACCCTGCATACCTTAAGGGAGCATTTCTAATGGGAGAGTCAGGACTACCCTCAGTTTAAAAAGAGACTCTGGGAATTCCTACATCTACCTCCACACAGACCCTTGGCCATCCCCTCAGTCCTGGATGTGGTGGATGATGATTTCCTTGAATCCAGCTTGACTCCTGATGCACTACCTCCTGCTCCCAGAAAGCCAGACAGGTACTACAGAGTCCCTGACTCGCACATATATCTTTTTAAAAATCCAACCGCTAACCCTGGGATCATTTCTCAAGGGCCAAAAGGGATTAAAGCAACCTCTGCTAAGAATCCCACCCCCTCAGACAAGGATTCCAGAGCATTGGACAGATGGGGTAAAAAAGTATACAGCTCAGTTCCATTTGCTTAAATAGCAGCAACATACCTTGAAACTCCTTAAACAAAAAATGTCTTCCTTTCCTGCTTGGACAGAATCTAAAGATTTACAAGAATAATGCATTCTGCAAGTCAAGTAACTAAACACACTTTGAACTGTGGTTTTGACGCCCTAAGAAGCTTCTTGCAGGGCAGCAGTCACTGGATCTGTCATTAGAAGACATGCATGGCTTAAGGAACAATCCCTGCCAGGCCATGTGAAATCTAAATTGTTGGATGCCTCCTTGCACAAGGATAGCTTATTTGGCACTAAGAAAAGGTCTTTAAAAAAGATGGAAGAAAAAGCAAAATCTATGCAAACAGTTAAAGAATTCTTACAGGTCCAGCAGGCATTGTCCCTCCAAGCACTGGTCCTTTCCTGCTCCGAGTAGACAAGCCCAGCCTAGGCCCATGGAAGCAGACCACCCATACAACAGCCCCAGGGAATGCACAGATCTAAACAGTGGACCACTTCCACTTCAAAACCAGGGAGCTCTAAGGCACCCCCCTATGGTAAGACCTCACAATGACTCCCCTCCTCCCGACCTCCCCTCTGCCCACCTTCACTTACCCTTAGGAGGAAAACTTTCCCTTCACTCGAGCACCTAGGCCACCATTACCAAGGACCAATGGGTTCTGAACATTGTGTCTCAGGGTTACAAATTCTCCTTCCATACCCTTTCAACCCCAGAAGGGTCCCCAGATCTACCACCAAATCAGTGGACAGAGGCTCAAAAGCAAATCCATTCCCTTCTCTCTTTGAGGGCAGTAGAACAAGTTCCTGCAGAACAGATAGAAAAACTTTTTCTGGTACCCAGAAAAGAGGGCACCTGGTGCCCAATCCTTGATCTATCCATTCTAAACGCCTTCCTGGTGATCCCAAAATTCAAAATGCTCACCCTCCAGCAGCTGCTACCCATGCTCTCCAAGGATGTTTGGCTAGCTGCCCTAGATCTAAAAGAAGCCTACCTCCTGTCAGGGAATCATGCAGGAAATATCTTTGCTTCAGAGCAGGACCTGAACACTTTCAGTTCTCTGCACTTCCTTTTGGCTTATCTACTGCTCCAAGAGTTTTCACAAAATGTCTGGCTCCGGCCATTGCCTTTCACAGACAAAATATTCAAATTTACCCCTACTTAGACGATTGCCTTATTCAGGCGGACAGCCAGGAAAAGCTGCTCAAGCACCTGACCTTTGTAAAGACCCTGCTAACCTCCCTAGGGTACACAATCGACAAAAAGAAATCAAAACAGGTGCCCACCGAAAGGATAACCTTCCTGGGAGCAAGTCTGGACACAGCATCCCAGATGGCATACCTTACACCAGGGAAACAAATTTTCCTGACAGCTTACTTCTTTCAACTGGCCACCAGGCCCCAGCTTTCTGCAAGGAAAATCCTGCAAGTTCTGGGCTTCAATAGCATCTTGCGTACTACTCATTCCATATGCCAGACTGCATATGAGGAAACTTCAGTGGTAACTAAAGAGCCTTTGGTGTCAACACTCTCTCAAGAATTGGAAACTCTTCTACCTATAATTCCTTGCCTCAAACAGGAATTTCTTTGGTGGGCAACAGCATGCTCCCACAACAAGGGGACTGCCCTTTTCCCCACCCCCCCCCTGCCGCCCAGACCCTTACCACAGACGCATCAGACTACGCTTAGGGTGCACACCTGGACAGCAGGTGCATACAGGGCCAATGGAGCCCACAGCAAATCCCCCTGCACATCAGTCAAAAAGGGATGATGACTAAGCAACGCGCCCCAATAGCTTTCAAACCACTACTCTCTCCAGGGGGTTCTCCTGATCAAAACAGACAACACTTCTCTCTCCAGGGGTTCTCTTGATCAAAACAGACAACACCACTGTGATGCGATACATCAACAAGCAGGGAGGGACTCACTCCTACCCCCTATGCAGGCTGGCCATGACCCTTTGGCTCACAGGCTGTTCCATGCAACTACACCTGTTAGCACAATACCTACCAGGCTCTCTCAACTCCCTGGCAGACCAATTAAGCAGAAACCTCCTGGACCCAGGCGAGTGGCAGCTCAACAGAAGTACCTTCACCCTAATAATTCAGAAGTGGGGAACCCTAGAGGTCGACCTCTGTGTCCCACACCAACCATCAACTCTGCAAATTCTGCACCAGGGAACATCACTGCATGACTTGGAAACTGGATACCCTGTCCTTCCCCTGGGTCAACCTCTCAGTCTATGCCTCTCCTCCCCTAACACTCATCTGCAGGTACTGCTCAACATAAGGGAGGAAAAACCAAGTAGCATTCTTATAGCTCCAGACTGGCCCCGACAGCACTGGTACCCCTTGCTGAGCAGCCTGTCCCTACTGCCTCCTCGATGGCATCTTCCTCAAATTCCAAACCTCCTAACCCAGAGGGAAGGGGAATTCATGCATCCCCAATTGCAGACACTCAATTTGGCAGCTTGGCTTATTCCCTAACCCCAAACTAATCTGCCATCCTCAGTAAACAGGTTCTGGATGTTATCCGTGAGGCCAGACGCTCTAGCACCAGAAAGTCTTATGCAGATAAATGAAAAAGGTTCTGCACATGAATCCAGGCTAAGGGGGTCAATACGGCACAGCTGCCTACTACACAGTGGTCTGTCTTTCACCTCTGTAAAAATTCATGCCTCTGCTATTTCTGCTCATTTTTCCCACTGAGCAGCCCCAGTACCTCAGAGAGGCTAGCAACTTGAGGCCCCCCAGAAGGGCACCAACACCAGCTTGGGACCTTACCTTTGTCTTGGAAAAACTCACCCTGCCTCCTTTTGAGCCAGCTTCTTCTGCAGAGCTAAAATTTATCTCCTGGAAGATGGCATTCCGTCTGGCCATCACTACAGCCAGAAGAGTCTCTGAGCTGCAAGCACTCATGGCTGTGGAACCCTTCATCATCTTCCATGCAGACCAGGTGTCACTCAGAACTAACCCATCCTTCATGCCCAAGGTGGTGTCCAGCATGACTGTCAACCAATCCATTCATTTGCCCACCTTCTTTCCTAATCCAAAGAACAAGGGGGAAAGGATTCTTCACTCTCTAGATGTGCACAGACAGCTCAGATACTATCTGGGCAGGCTAAATCCTTCAGAAAGTCTGATCAATTGCTGGTTAGCTTTTGCTACAGGAGCAGAAGGCAAAGCCATCTCCAAGCAAACCATTTCCAAATGGATAGCACACTGCATTCATTTCTGCTACAAACAAAATGGTAATCTTCCTCCCAAGGGGGTCAGGACACACTCCACCAGAGCAGCCTCCACCTCTGCAGCTTTCCTCAGAGGAGTCTCCACCAGGGACAGCTACATTCAGTCTCTTCGATTTGTTGGTTCTTTACTTTTCCATTAGTTAATTGAGATACTGGACAAGAGTGGCTCTTATTCCTGTCTACCACCCTATGGTCAGATAGAGGCACACCTTATTTTAGAGGTAGAAGGAATCGTACAGGAGTTGATATACAAACCCCTAGAGTTAAAGTGAATAAATGCCGATTGACTATACCCTTTTCTACAAACATTGATGACATATGACAGATTATAACCAGGAATAGGGAGAGTTTGAAAAATGATGAAAAAAAATTTGCGCATAGTGGGTAATAGACCTAGTCACTCATACAATAGTAATAAGTCATTGAAAAGACTTCTCTACTATGACAATCATGTTGAAAAAAGGGTACAGTCTGACAGGTTAGGCATCTTTGGCTGTAGAAAGTGCAGCTACTGCCAGTGTATGGTGAATGATAGTAGCTTCTTACTTCCCAGCACAAAAAGGAAATATGAATTTGTGTTATGCAGATTGCAGCTCTAGAGATCTGGTTTATTTAGCAAAGTGCACGAAATGTTTGACATTCTATATAGGTGAGACCAAGCACACCCTTGGAGAACGGGCAAGAGAGCACTTGTATGCCATTAATAGAGAAGATGATGACATTGCCCTCGTGAGAAGTGTTGAACAATGACTTTACACATAAATTTAAATTTTTGGCTATTGAGTTGGAAAAGTATGAGATTAGGTAATGTAAAGGATTACACAAACGTGAGATGAGATGGGTTATGAGACTACAGGCTGACAAAAACTGGGGTTTAAAGTTTAAAGCCATTTTTAATAGATATACCTTTAAAACATTGACAATACCTGCCTTTCTCATTTTTTCTTGATTTTAGATGTTTTAGTGGTTAGGTACATATGTACAGTTTTTATAGGTTATGTCCTGTATTATTGATTATGCGGGTGTGTTATGTGAACATTTTTCACTGAGAAAGTGGCTTTTACATGTATTAGATAAGTTGAATGAACAGTGACATCTTGTGGTTGATATATGAATGACGCACAGTATAACAATGAATGCATTTATATGTATATTGATGCATTGGATGTCCGAACGATTTTTCTATATACAAATTTAGATGTTTTTATATAAATGAGTTTTTTACATATATTGATTTTCAATGGATGTCTTCTGTATTGATTATGTGCTTTTTTTAATGTTTTATTATATTGCTATATATACATATAGTTCTAGGATGAATGACTGACTGCACAGTGTTTTTAAAATTTTGAAAGCTAGAGCGTGATTAGTGATTGACTAGTTGACTTGTGATGCTGATATATAAAGCTGAGTAATGCTGTTGGTTTTTGTAAGTCTGATGGTGTCCAGGCAGGACACGAAGGTGCTAACTGAATTAAACAACAATTTTTCTTTCCTCAAGTGGCCGTGGTGTATTTTTCTCTGTGTTGTACTAAAATACTTGAATTCTCTAACTCCACTATTCAGGGATATCTGGCTGAAGAATGTGCAACTTATTCTTAGCTGTATTAAAAGTAAGTAATAAAAACAATGCTGTTTGGAGTACAGTTCAAGATATTCCATGTAGCATAGAATTAGCAGATGCAAAATAGCAAGAAAGAAATGGTGGAAACCGCTGAGCCAATATGTGCCTAGGAATGTAGTTGGACCTAAAACTAAACTTTTCTCATGTATAAGAAACAATGACAGAAATTAAACTAGTATTCTAGACAGTGTGCTGAAGGAAAGACAATAGTGGACAACAAAATCCTCCTAGCACAACTTGAATATGGAGCTTCCCCTTATTACTTCAGCTTGGAGAACAGCAATTCATTTTTAAAAGTAACAAAACAAAATTTGTCTTCTTGTTAATGCTTTCCTCCTGTCAAGAACACAACTGTCATCTCTTGGCTAAATTAAATGACTCCCCATCCAGTAAAGAGCAATACCTTTCTTGTCCCTTCTTTACAAAATTCTTAGTGAAATATTTCCCGTCTTCATTAGAAAGCTATATGTCAAGCAGGTCCATTACTGTCTTAGTTGACTGTCCCCCTGCCAAAGCATTTTCATTCCCATAACAAACTGATCTCTGTCGCCACAGGTTTTGTATCTCAACTCAGGCTATGAGAAAGTCCCCCTAACCACCTTCTTCAGTGCCCTTAAAATACATCTTAGACAACCAAATGAAGGTTCTTTCAAGTCAACTTTCCCCTTTAGTAAAACTTCATATTGCATGCATCCCCATAAAGCTTCCCCGTAAAATGATCACTATATCACAGCGATTGTAGATATTGCACGTTATTGTTTTGCATATTACCTGGATAATTATTTTGGAGTTTTTTCACTCCTGCAACATTCTGTGGCTCCCTACCTGGCTCTCCATATCCATTGACAGGTTTAACAGCCATCTCCTCTACCTCAGGGCTATTTCTGGAGAGGTTGTGGCTAGCATGGAACTTAAGGGCATCCTGAGGTCTGGCCACTTGTATTTGCTGATGTGGTTCTTGTTTTATCCACTATCCTGTTATTTCCCCACACTGCTTTGATTCCATTTGCTAAGATTAAGGGTTGGTGTGCATTTAGGGGGTATGTAGCATGTCTCCCTACCTCTGCAGCAACTCTGCCTTGTCCCTAACATGATGTTCTTCATGTTTTACTGTTGCAGTCATCACATTTGTGTTATCTGCTTGCAGGTAGCCCTCAGTCGGCCTGATTATCAAAGTCTTGGGTCCTGCGTCGGTTGCTGTCTCATCTTCCATGACGTCAGGTAGTCAGGGGTGTAAAGCATGCAGCCGATGCCATTACATCAGTCTTTCTTGCCGTGTGGTGCCTGAAGCAGAAGCAGTTTGCAAGTGCCGGTCGGCTGACTCCTGAAATTTTCATTTTCGAGTTTCGGATCCGATAAGTACCCCGTTGGGGAAACTTTTTCTTGCTCTAAACCGATGTCAGTAAAAGTTAACAATTGTATTTCTTGTGGAAAGCAAATACCTCATAAAGATTCCCATTCATACTGCATTCCTTGCTTGGAGCCAGACCACGACGTCCCTCGCTGTAGGTTTTGTGCCCTATTCAAACCTCTAACTATTCGTCTGCTCATTTTCGCATCTAAATATTTTGGCACTCTGTTCAATTATCCAGAAGTGGCTTCGGTAAGCCACCCGACTACAGACATTCCGAAAAGACGCAAAGATAAAGACAAGAGACAGGCCACATAGGTCCAAAGCTGCTGACGACGCTTCAATTAAGCTAGTCACCAGTTCGCTGGTACTCTGGTGCTTTCGCAGCCCCTGATACCCGCTACTTCAGATTCGCAGACCTCTACTGAGACCCATTCGGAGTCCGGTATGTTGCAAGATGCTTATTCGACTGTGGATCCTGCAGATGTCTCTACCTTGGATGGGTCCGGAGCCACTGTGCAGGCACCGGCTTCTGAGGGTGTATTCAGGCCTACTGACTTGAATTTTAAGCCCATCTTCTTCTTCAAGGCCTAAATCTCGATCCACGACTAGAAAACTGATGCCCAGACCGCATGGTCAGGCCTCTATGCCTAAAAAACAACTAATGGCTGAAGACCTTATTACTCTAATCAGGGGAAGCCACCCTTATCCCCTCTAAGAGACCTAGAACTGATTTTCCTTCTGATTCTTCTGATCAAGATTCTGAACTTTCTGTTTTTTCTGATGAACAAGAGTTGCCCTTATCCACCTATGAGGATTCTGATGCAGAGGACTCCATTCCCTCTGCTTCCCCTCCAGAGGATTTCTCTTTTGGTGAAATTTTGCATACTCTTAGGGAGCTTTTCCACTGGGAAAGCCAGGGATTACTCTGACTCCAAAAAGAGGCTTAGGGAATTCTTACTCATATCTCAACACAGGCCTTTAGCTATCCCTCCTATACTGGACATTGTAGATGATGCCTTCTTGGAATCTAGCCTGGACCCTGACCCTTTACCTCCGGCTCCCAGAAAACCTGACCGGTATTAGAGTACCTGACTCTCACAAGCTCCTCTTTAAGAATCCTACTGCGGATCCCGAGACCATTTCGCCGGGAACCAAAGGCATTAAGGCTACTACTGCCAAAAACCTTACCCCCTCTGATAGAGATTCCAGGGCCCTGGACAAATGGGGTAAGAAGGTTTACACTTCTGCAACTTTGGCCATTAGGGCCTTAAACTGCCAGTTTCATATGTTAAAGTATCAACAGCATATTATTGGATTGCTTAAATAGAAAATGATGTTGATTCCTGACTGTGCTGAAAATAAAGAATTATAGGATTTAATGCATTCTGCTGAACAAGTTGGAAAACATACTTTGCAATGTGGTTTTGATTCATTAGTAGCATCTTGCAGGGCTGCTGTCATTGAGTCTGTACTTAGAAGGCATGCTTGGCTTAAGTAGCAAACTTTGCCTGATCATGTTAAAGCAAAATTACTAGATGCTCCCTTAAACCAAGACCGCCTGTTTGGCAACCAGGCAGAAGAAGTTCTTAAAAAGATGGAGGAAAAAGCTAAATCTATGCAAACTGTTAAAGATTTCCTGCAAGTACAGCCTCCCATATTTAGTAGGCACCGGCCTTCTAAGAATTGGTCCTTTCCTGCCTCTTCCAGGCCTTCTCAGTCCAAACCCAGAACCAGCAGACCACCCAGGCTTCAGTCTCAAGGTACTCACAGGCCTAAGCAGTGGGGGGTTTCCACTTCCAAAGCTGGAAGTAGTAAGACACCCGCCATGGTAAACTGTCACAATGACTTAACTTTAAACCTTCTAAGCCCTGCTCAACTGACTGTTCCTTTAGGGGGAAAAATCGCCCTGCATGCAAAAAACTGGGAATTCATTACCCAAGACAAATGGGTTTTAAATAGTTTCCCAAGGGTACAGATTCCACTTCCACTCCTTACCAACCCCAAACGGTATCAGTGGGCAGAGGCTCAAAAGCAAGTCCTTTCTCTTCTAAGCATCAAGGCTATTCAACCTGTCCCAGAAGAAGAATGGGGGCAAGGTTTTTACTAAAGACTTTTCCTAGTTCCCAGAAAAGACCATTCCTGGCATCCTATCCTGGACCCATCTATCCTAAACACCTTTTTGGTAATCCCAAAATTCAAAATGCTAACAATTCATCAGCTGCTTCCCATGCTAGGCAAAAACGCTTGGTTAGCAACACCGGATTTAAAGGAAGCCTACTTGCACATCCCAATCAGGGAATCTTGCAGAAGTACGCTTCAGACGCTTCAGAGCAGACTACATGCACTATCAGTTCTCTGCACTGCCCTTTGGCGTATCTACTGCGCCCAGGGTATTCACAAAGTGCCTAGCTCCAGTCATTGCATTTTGCAGGCAAAGAAGTATTCAAATATACCCATACCAGGACAATTGTCTAATTCAGGCAGAAAGCCAGGACATACTATTAAATCATCTGGCATTTGTAAAGAAATTACTAACTTCTCTGGGGTATACCATAAATGAAAATTAAATCACATTTAGTACCCTGCCAACAAATTGTATTCCTGGGAGCAAGCTTAAATACAACTTCCCAGATGGCCTACCTCATGCCAGAGAAACAAGTTTATTTGACAGCCCACTTCAAACTACTGATCACAAAGACCCAACTATCTGCAAGGAAAATACTTCAAGCCCTGGGGTTTATGGCCTCTTGCATTCTACTAATTCCATATGCAAGACCGCAAACGAGGAAACTACAATGGTATCTAAAAAGCCTATGGTGTCAACATACTCAGGACCTAGAATCAATGATTCCTATCGTCCCTTGTCTAAAGACAGAGTTCCTTTGGTGGGCAGAAGCCTGCTACCACAACAAGGGACTGCCATTCACTCTACCTCATGCTGCCCAAACCCTAACAACAGACACATCAGACTATGCATGGGGGGCTCACTTGGCAGGGCAGTGCATTCAGGGCAAATGGAACCAGAGTCAAATGCACCTGCATATCAATCCAAAAGAAATGTTAGCTATACAGAATGCTCTGATAGCCTTCAAGGACCTCATTCTTCCAGGACAATTGTTGGTAAAGACAGACAACACCACTGTTATGTGGTATATAAACAAGCGGGGGGGGGACCCACTCGTACCCTCTCTGCAGGCTAGCTATGGCTCTGTGGAACACAGCCTTGAGCTACCAAGTGCACCTACAAGCTCAATTCCTGCCAGGCAAGCTAAATACACTGGCAGACCATCTAAGCAGAAATCTCATGGACCCACATGAGTGGAAACTGGAACCAAAGATATTCAACATTTTGAGAAACAAATGGGGGAGCTCAGAGATGGACCTGTTTGCCTCCCCTCAGAACTACCAATTGGATAAATTCTGCACAAGGACTCCCACTGACAAGCTTGGAAAGTGGAAGCCCTGTCCTTCACCTGGAAAAACCTATCAGTCTATGCCTTTCCCCCCTCTGCTTCTCCTCTCCAAAGTGCTACTAAAGATCAAACAGGACAAACCAAGCACAATACTGATTGCACCAGACTGACCACGCCAATACTGGTACCCCCTCATTCTGCACCCACAGCTTCAAACTCTGAATCTTGCAGCCTGGCTAATTACCTTATCTCTCTGTTACCATCCCTCAGTAAGCAAGTGATGGATGTCCTTCTTGAGGCAAGGAGGCCTAGTACTAGCAAATCCTATGCTGAAAATGGAAAATATTCTGTTCCTGGAGCCAAACTCAGGGGATGGGTACAGCAGTGCCTAATTTACATCAGATTCTTCAATACTTAACTGAGATGCTTCACAAGGGCTTTTTCCTTTTCTTCCATCAAGATTCATGCCTCAGCCATTTCAGCTCATTACAGCACAGAACCACCCCTCTTCTCTCATCCACTGCTGAAGCAATTACTCAGAGGGGCCAAAAAACTGGAGAGCCCCTACACCAGCCTGGGACCTTAACTTTATATTGGAAAAGCTCCCTCTACCTCCCTTTGAGCCAGCTGCAAATGCAGAGTTGAAATTCCTTTCTTGGAAAACAGTCTTCCTTCTAGCAATCACTTCAGCAAGAAGGGTGTCTGAATTACAGGTCCTCATGGCAGTGGAGCATTTCATCATCTTTCATGCAGACAGGGTGTCCCTCAGGACCAATCTTTCCTTTATGCCCAAGGGTGGTATCCACTGTGGCCCTTAATCAGTCCATTCATTTGCCAACCTTCTTTTCTAATCCACAGAACAAAGGGGACCGAATACTGCCCTCCTTGGATGTGCACATACCACTTGGATTTTACTTGGACAGGACTAAGCCTCTCAAGAAATCTGAACAGCTGCTGGTTGCATTTGCTGCAGGGGCAGAGGGGAAGGCCATTTCAAAGCAAACCAATTCTAAGTGGATAGGCCATTGCATTCATTTCTTCTATAAGCACCATGGAAAACCTACCCCACATGGGATAAGACCTCATTCCACCAGGGCTGCATCTACCTGTACAGCCTTTCTCAAGAGGTGTCCCTACCAGGGATATCCTAGAATCTGCTACCTGGAGTTCTGTACATATCTTCACCAAGCATTACCACTTGCAATTTTTTCAAAATTCAGACCTGGCTTCGACACTGGTCTTGCAGGGCCTTCTAGCTGGTCCTAATGCTATCTAATTGCCTCCTCCATTCCTTAGCTTTGGGAATCTACCCAAATGTGATGACTGCAACAGTGAAACACGAAGAACATAGTACAGTTGTGTACACTTACCATAAATGTAGATGTTTGAGTGTATTCACTGTTGCAGTCCTGGTTGCCCTCCCTCCAGCTCCCTGACTTCTATTGACTATACCTGTATTCTTGTTTACTATGCTTAAAGCTTTCTGGTGTATTTGCTTTTTGTTAGAGGTGTAACCTTGTACATAATTGCTTCCCATTATGGGGGCACCTGACATCTGGGGCAAGAAAAACTGATGTAATGGCATTGGCTGCATACTTTATACCCCTGACTACCTGACGTCATGGAAGATGAGACTGCAACCGATGCATGACCCAAGACTTTGATAATCAGGCCGACTGAGGGCTACCTGCAAGTATATAACCCAAATGTGATAACTGCAACAGTGAATACACTCTTAACATCTACATTTATGGTAAGTGTACACAACTGTATTTTCTTCCCAGTGGCCTACACGTCCTAGTGTGATGTCCAAACCTCTACCATGAATCATTACAAGAGTCTCCTGTAGAACCCCCCATCCATCCCTCCCTGCCTTTTCATCAGATGCCAAAGCTACTAACTGAACCTGGGACTCTTAAGCCATAGTCAGGATTTTATCCCTCAGCACCATTGGAGCAGCATTTGGTTAATTAAGAGGTAAAAATAGTGTTGGTGTATACTGCATAAAATGTACTTGATACAGTTTTAATTTCACATTGAAAGTTTTATTGTAAATTGAAGTATTTACAAAATGTTCCTTGTAGTAGACTGGTCTGATGGCAAAGATTCAAGGACTTGTCTTTGCTACCTATGTTCAGGAACTGACTTGCGCCATGGGTATAGCCAGCAGGAGGATTGGAGGAAGTATGTTATGGCCAGTTGTCCTTTTCAGGGAAAGGGGAAGTTTGGAGAGATCCACTGCCTCTGCAACTTCAAGTGGAGACCAGAAGCCTCACAGCCCAGCAGATTGTGCAAGGGAGAGTGACTGATGTGATTGCTCATTGCTCCTGGTAGGGATTGTGACTAATCCATTGCTGTAGAGTGATGGCTCATAGCATCCAGTTCATAGTTCGCTATAAAGTCCTTGGTCCTGGCAAAAGGATTTCTACCATGAGGCCAATTCCTTTGAGTCATGGAGGCTTGCCAGGTGAAGAGAGACATCTTGGATTATCAGGGGGAGGATTGTGGTATTGTAGTTTCTTGTTTGATTTTTAACATGGATAAGGGCTTATGAAGTGTGCGGCCTGTGGGCCCAAGTTTCTGTTGCAAGACGCGTTTGAAATACATGTATTGCTTGGAATCATTGCACCTGGACTCAAAGTATTGAATATGTGAGGGGGTTTGGGACCAGAGCTATTAATGAACGTAGGGCTGAGTTGGTCCTCAGAGGACTTCTCGCTGGTTTTTCCTCTTCTGCTCCTTCAGTTGCCTTTCCCTCTGTTCCAAAGGCCAGGTCCGAGGAGCACTAAAAGCAGGATTGCAGGGCTGCAGGGGATCAAATGAGATCCTGTTTTTCTGCTCTTGGTTCTTTCTCCTCAGGCTCACTGGACCCAAAGTTCCTAAGACTTTAAGGTCCCTTGGCTGCCCTGGTGCTGATATTAGCTCTGACCCCTTGGAGCCGATCTCCATCAGTGCCAAAAACCAGCAAGGCTCCACCTCCAAGTTTCTTCTTGTTCAAAGGAGCCCTTTCTGGTAGGTTAACCTCCCCCTTTTCACTTTCTTACCCCACTGTAGCAGTTGCCAGTCTTCCTGTTCTCCATCCCTGTTCAGAGCCTGTCCGTCTTCGATCCAGCATATGTGGTCATCTTCATCTAAGCGACCATCCTAGGCCCCATCAAATGGTGGGCAGTATTACAATTTTCTGAGGTGGAGCAGGTGATGAGCTCCTTTTTGTAGAGACAGATGTGATTAGGCCTTATCCCTTCCGAGTTCTGGTCCGGTACCAGGATCCTCTGCTCCATCCTGTTGGCTCCTTCCTTGGCCCCTTTGGATCCGATGTCTTCAGGGCCGGATGCTTTTCTACCCTCCTCATTAGATCCGACGGCTTGGCCGCCTTTGGCCCAGACTCTTTCCTGGATTGCTTCGACTCTGACCTTTTTGGGGCCATTAGAACCTTGAAGCTGTGGTGTTGAAGACTGGGTTCCCTGGTCGAAGTTGACATTCCCTGCTTTGGGATAGTCTGTTCCACTTGGCGCTTTGGACACCTTGGCTCCAATCTCAACATCTGGACTAGTCGTGGCTTCCTCGGGATCAGGGTTGTCTCTGGTACCCTCTGGTGCCGAGACCCTTGGCCCCGAGGGGCCTGCTTATGTCTCCGCTTTCAGTGTTTTAGAGAGGATGTTTTCCTGTCAGGCGAAGGGTCAGATTTTTGCAGCTGGTGTCTCTCCCCCATTCTCTTCAGTGCCTGCAGCCAGTCATCAGTCTGCTCCTGCACATCCTGCGTCGGTGAGCCTCCATACTGCCCTTGCGACGAGGCTTCCCGACTTTTCTCTTTCCTCCCTTGTTTTGTCTGAATGGGAGGTTTCAGGGAAGAGGAAATGTAAGAAGAAACACTAATTCCCTGGAGGAATCTCTCACCGAGGATGCTGACCTCGAGGAAGGAGAGGGATCCAAGTCTGCATGGAATGGTGCCTCTCTTGGCAGGTTATTGGAGCACCCTCTCCAGAGGAGTCATTTTTGTAGGCCTTCGGTGTAGGCCCATACACGCCTTGGGTGGCTCCTCCTGCAGACGCTGTTGTAGACCTCCTGTCCCAAAGGACGTGGAAAGTACCTGACATGGTGGATCCTGTCTTGAAGAAGCCATATAAGGTTCTCGCTCCTCCTAAGGACCATCTGCATTGGATTAAGGGTCCGTCTGTCGATGCTGTTGTGGTGATGGTGGCCAACAAGGAGTTGATTTCTAAGGAGAGCCCCCCCCCCCCGAACAGGGAGTCTTGGGGTTTGGATTATTTAGGGAGATGCTCCTATGCGTCAGACACTTTTGTGCTGAGAGCTCTTAATTGCCTTTTACTGCTGACAAAACTTCAGTGGGATTAGGTGTCTGAAGTGTGAAGAAATATCAAGAAGCAGCAATCTCCAAAGACTTGGAAGATGCTGGAGGCTTAGTTGTCCAGCCTTTCCATTTTGGAGAAAGGATGGCATAATGGTTAAGGTCTTTACCTCAGAGATGCAAAGTGCAGGGTTTGATTCTAATCTCTGGTTATGTATCTGTTTCCATAAGGCTTATTTTAAAAGTGGCCAGTGAAGCATCTTGAGAGGCTGGCTCCGGTATTGCCATGTGGTGCCTCACAAGGGAGTGTTTATGTAACTTTGCGGATTGCTTCAAGGCATTCTTTTGTCAATCCCTTTTGACAGTTCTTCCTTATTCAGCCAAATGTTAAGAATACTCTGTTAAGGAGCGAACAGGATGGAAAGACTGTTATGTAGTCCAATCTTGCCTACATTCTTACACATGGGTTCGGATACTCTAGCTCGAAGTCTTTCAGTTGGCTGGGCTAAGAAGGTGTATCCCATGCTGCACTGCTCCCTTTCCCCAGATCTCGTTTGCCGCTCATACAGCTCGGACATGGTCTCGCTCTTGGCTGTGGCTAAGTATCACTTTTGTCTTTATTGACAGTTTTTTGTTTCTAAAATAAAAAGCTATTTTCATAGCTGTGTGGTGTGTGTGTGTACTGATCTAACCCTTGGTAAAAAAGTTGTTTTTGGTATTTTTGTCTTTTGTGGTGTCCCGCTGTTTCCCCTACGGGCTAGGCCCGTTTCAGTTAGAGGACCTAGTCCGCCCCTTCTTCAGTGTTTCTTGTTAGTTTAGTAGGTACCTATCCTTTGGGCTAGGACCATTTAAATTAGAGGACCTAGTCTTTCCTTGTGTTTCCTGTTGAGACCGATTAAGTTAGAGGTCTTGTGTTTTTTGTCTGTTGTGGTTTTGCTAAGTTCCCGTGCTTTATATATATATATTGGCGGTTGACTTAACGGTTGGTTTTCTCTTTCATCATGTCTAAGGATACGAAAGAGCATAAGCCCTCTGGCTTTAAAAAGTGTTCTAAATGTGTGGTTATACGATGTCCATCACCGATGGACACTCTGTGTTTATTGTCTGGGGGCTGTTCATCTCCAGGAATCTTGTACTTTTTGCCATGCTTTTAAGCTCGCATGCTCTTCAGGAGAGGAAGAACAAACTAATTTTGAAAGGACTTTTGAAATCCTCCTCCGAGGAGGATTTGGGAAGGTCTTCTAGCTTTGTCCTCTCCCTCTAAGGCTAAAACTTCTAAGGCAAAAAAGCATTCTCCAGCTCCATCTGTATCCTCTGAGCCCCTGGAGAAAGTAGTGAAATCTTCTGTGGCATCCTCTGCTCCACTGTCCTCAGAGCCGCAGGAAGTTAGTATATTGACCAAATCTGTTTCGACTCCAAGTCCCTCTGAGCTGATTACAGAGGTGCTAGTTCGGAGCCGGTCTCCAAATTTTTGGCCGATCTCTCCTCCTCGTAGGTCTCCTTCGGAGAGGAGGTCTAGATCTCCTTCCTTATCGTCTAGGTCCTCCAGGACTCTTTCAGATGTGGATATAGATAGAGTGATGCAGAGACTTCTCCCGTCACCTGTTCTGGCAAAATTTTCGGCTCCAGCCCAGTCAGCTCCGGAGCCTGTCACCCAACCAACGTCAATACTTCCTCCTCCGATCAAATCTCAGCTTTCGGAGCCGTATTGGACTTCACAGTCAGATGTCCCTAGGTTGGCTCTGATGGCCCATCCTGGCTTATCGGCTCCGGTTTCAGCTCCGACCCCCGTTGGCTCCGTCCACGGGGTCCAGGACTCATGGTTCCTCGGTCGGACCCGGGGGGGGGCCTCGGGTCGCTTTTCGGCTCCTAGCCTCCCTCTCGGTGCTTCGGCTCAGGGAAGCCTGAACACTGCATCAGCTTCGGACCTTGTCCCTTCTGCTCCGAGGTCTTCCACGGTTGGTCGATCTTCGGAGTCGGGGGGGACCAGCTTTCGAGGCCATGCAGAGCGCACTGGCCAGGTCCTCAGTAACATCATTCGGCGTGGACACTCTGTCCCCTCCAGCTCAGGTGCGGGTCTCTGACCGCCCTCTATCTTTCGACAGCAGAGACCTGAGGCCTCAGGATACCCCCATGAGTGGTTGCCTTCTTTCTGAGGGCCCCTCAGTGTTTTTGCCTGAGGAGCCACCCAGAAAAAGAACGTGCAAGAGAAAGCACATTGACTCCCAATAGGAGTCCCTCATGTCAGACACCGTCCTCGAGGAATTGGAGGGGTCCCCCAAGTCATCCTCTGAGGTTGTCTCTTTCTCTGACATCCTGGAAATTTTGGAGCAGAGCAGTGACTGGCCCTCCAAAGCTCCTTCCGAGGAGGAGGAGGAGTCTGTGTTCCTGAAGGTCTTTGGGGCTCAGCCTTCTGCCTCCTGGGTGTCTTCACCCTTCGAGCTTTTAGCTCTGGTTTGTCGAGGGGTGTGGGAAACCCCTGACTCTGTGGAACCAGTCCCCAGGCGACCCAACAAATTCTTGTCTGCCCCCTCTGACAGAGTTTCTATTCAAGGGAGTTCCTGTAGATGCCATGATGGTGGCAGCGGCCACCAAGAAGGAACTGGCTCAGACTTTGTCTACCATCCATCCTCCTAACAAGGAGTCTAGAACCATGGACCAGTACGGGAAGCGCATGTTTCCTTCAGCGGCCTTTACACTGCGGTCACTGAATTATTTATCTCAATTTACACGGCTCCAAAGAGATCTCCTGAAAGAGCTTGGAGATACTCTACAGGGTAATGTTTCTGATGCGGTGGCTCAGAAGGTCAATGCTCAGATGTCTACCCTCAACTCTATTGCTAACTCCTCCATGAGGCTGATATCTTATGCAGCTGAAAGAGCAGGTAGGGCAGCGAGTTCAGGAGTTGCTCTTGAGACACTCCTGAATGTGCCTCTAATTTCGCTGAGGCCTTCAAGTCTACATTCACCAATGCCCCATTTGATGGTTCCTCCTTATTCGGAACTAAGGTGAAGGACACTCTCACTAGGTGTGAGCAAGAGGGAAAAACTCTGTCTGCTGTGGGAGTCCATTTTTCCTTACCCTCTAGACCTTATCCCAAGGCCCAGAGGGGTGGGAAGATGTGGTTCAAAAAAATCGCAGAGATTTTTTCATGACGCACAAGGTGAGTCCCCCTCCAGAGGCAAGGGAGGGGGTGGTAATTTTGGAAGATGCCGCCTTAGGGGCAGAGGAGGCCCACGTAACCAGGGAGACCGCGATTCCTTTCGCGGTTCTCCCTACCAGCGCTCCTGATGGGAGGCCCAACTGTGCATTTCCGCAGCCAGTCGGGGGTCGCATTTCACTATACCCAGAGGCCTTGTGAAGTATAACTCAGGACCAATGGGTATTAAAAATCCAGAGGATATTGCATTCCCTTCTCTTCAGCTCCCCCTCAGAGATAAAAAAAATCCCAGATGTTCCACCCAATCAAAGAGATTCCGCAGCTTCAGAGGGTTTAAAGCTGCTAGAAAAAGGAGCCATCCAGCCTGTTAGGGACTTACTCCAGATTCTTTTTGGTACCAAAAAGAACAGGGGACCCGAGACCCATTTTGGATCTCTGCAGATTGAACACCCATGTAAAGAAGTCCAAGTTCCGAATGGTCACGTTGCAATCTATTCTCCCATTGTTGGGAAAAGAAGTGTGGATGTGCTCCATCAACCTCCAAGGATGGTTACTACCATATAAAGATGGACAGGGCATCCAGAAGTCATTTACGCTTCCGGCTGGAAGCCAGTTATTTTCAATTTCACACCCTGCCCTTTGGTCTCACCACAGCCCCCAGGGTGTTCACCAAATGCATGGCAGTGGTAACTGCTCACTTGAGACCTCAAGGATTCCAAGTGTTTCCGTACCTGGACGACTGGCTCCTTTCTGCCACCACCAGGCATCTATTCCTACAAACCAGAGACGCCACGATCAAACTGTGTCAACAATTAGGCATAACTCTAAATTGGGAAAAGTCTGCCTTGTTGCCCTTGTAGCGTGTTAAAAGGCACAGAGTTAGACACCATGCTCATGAGGGTGTTCTTACCAAGAGAAAGGATTCAAAGTTTACAACAGCAGGTTTACGCGTTACTCCCTTTGAGAAGAGTGAGGGCAAGATTGATCATCAAATTTTTTGGCACGATGGCTGCTACAATTATGCTGGTTCCTTTGGTGAGGCTACACATGAGAGTCCTTCAATGCCTACTCTTCACCCAGTGGTCTCTGCAACATCTTCCTCTTTCTCATCTCATAATAATCGCAGACAGGTGCAAGCAGGATCTACACTGGTGGCTTCACACCAGCAACCTCGACGTGGGAAAACCCTTCGTTCCGTCCCCTCCGGTTGCCACAGTGACTACGGACGCCTCCCAGATAGGTTGGGGGGGGCATTATCTAGGCAGGACGGTCCAAGGCAAGTGGCAGGAACACGAGATGCATCTGCATATCAATGTCCTGGAGATGAGAGCAGTGCTACTAGCGTTGCAAGCACTTCAGAGCTTTCTTCCTGTCGGGACAGTTGCGATCCACACAGACAATATGTCAGTGGTATGGTATCTAAACAAACAGGGAGGAACCAAGTTGTATCCCCTTTGCAGAGAGGCCATGCGAGTGTTGCAGTGGGCAGTGGCTTCCCAACGCTTTCTTGTAGCAATGCACACTCCGGGGAAGTCCAATTTGATTGCAGACAGGTTGAGCAGAGCGATTCTGATGCCTCACGAGTGGTCCCTGAACAATCAGGTTGCGGAGCAGATTTTCCGCAGGTGGGGTCAGCCTTGCTGCGACCTATTTGCCAGCCCCCTCAATACCAAATGCAGCAGCTACTTCATCCTTATCCCCCCTCAGGGGGAGTTGCCCAGGGACGCTCTAGTTCAGGATTGGCCCTCCGGTCTACTGTATGCCTTCCCTCCTGTTCCTCTGCTGACAAAGGTTATTCAGAAAGCGCAATCTTTGGGAAGCAAAATGATTCTGATTGCTCCACACTGGCCTCGTCAAATTTGGTTCCCCTTTCTCCATCCTTACCTAGTGGACGCCCTCTGGATTCTGGACCCCCAACCAGATTTGCTGACTCGTATGTCAGGGCAGCTCCATCCCTCTCTTCACACCCTCCGGCTGACAGCCTGGCTCCTCCACTTCCATCATTAGTCAGGCTTCATCATTTTTTGCCAGAAGTGGTTCATATTCTGTCTTTTTCTCATAAGCCTTACAGCAGAAAAATCTATTCCTTCAAATGGAAGAGATTTTCCATCTGGGCGCTTGCAAGACAAATTGATCCTTATACAGTTCCAATTTTGTCAGTCCTGGAGTTCCTCTCCATGCTTTTCAACCAAGGATCAGCGGCCGCAACTATTAAAGTCCAGTTGGCGGCTATTTCCACTTTTCACGTTGCTGATGAGCCTAGTCTCATGGCACACAGACTTTGTAAGGCATTCCTGAAGGGTACTATGCTGCTTCGTCCTCCAGTTTTTGAACCAGTTATGCCTTGGGACTTAAATTTTGTTCTACGATATCTCACTTCACCCCCTTTGAGCCTGCAGCCACTTGTGATTTAAAATATTTGACTTGGAAGACAATCTGTTTAGTAGCCATCACTTCAGCCAGACATGTCTCGGAGTTTCAAGCCTTACCTTACTTGATTTTTCATAAGGACAGGGTTTCTCTCAAACCTAACCCTTCCTTCCTACCGAAAGTGGCTTCCGTCAGTAATCTAAACCAATCCATTGAACTGCCTGTATTCTTTCCAGAGTTCTCGAACAAGGCAGAATTTAGATTTCTTCAGCTGGATGTGCACAGACCATTACGATTCTATTTACATAGAACGAAGGATCTCAGGAAAGCGGATCAGTTGTTTGTCTCATTTTCAGAAAACAGGATTGGGTCTCCTGTTTACAAAGTCACTTTGTCCAGATGGATTTCCAGTTGTATTTCATTCATTTATGCTTCAGGTGGCAAGGATTTACCTTTTTGAGTGAAGGCTCATTCTACCTGATCTGTGTCTACATCTACAGCCTTTCAGGCCAGGTTGTCTATGGATGGTATTTGTGCTGTGGCTACATGGGCATCTCCTCACACCTTTGTTACTCACTACAAGTTGGATTTGGTGTCCAGAGGCAGGTCTTCCTTTGGTTCCACAGTGCTCAGGAGTATTTTCCACTGAACCTCCCAGGATTCAGGTGCTGGGGACGCTGTCCCATGGGTAAGAATGTAGGCAAGATTGGACTACAAAACATCAAGAAGTTATATACTCACCATAACGTTCGATGTATGTAGTCCATCTCGCCTCACATTCTTACTTACCCCCCCCCTCCTTCCCCCATCCTGGAGGATCTAGGGGTTAGGTATGGTTTCAAATTCCTTTCTGGTTAGTATGTTCTTCTTTCTCTATATGTTGTTGTATGTGGAGGAGTGAATGATTAGCTCGCAACAAACAAGATCTGGGGAAAGGGAGCAGTGCAGCATGGGATACCTTCTTAGCCCAGTCAGTTGAAAGACTTCGAGCTAGAGTATGGCCGAGTAAGAATGTGAGGCGAGATGGACTACATACATCGAACGTTATGGTGAGTACATAACTTCTTGTTTTGCCACCCCTCAGTGGACCTTAACAAAGAATCAGAAGGGGGGTTAGGGCAGGGGTGGCCCACAGAATCAGGGTTTCCACTGGGCTTTCTCCAGTGGACTCGAGAAACTTTCAGGGTCGCTGAAAGACTGCTCTACCCTGGAGGCAGTTGGAGGGATGTTTGCTTATTCACCCATAAGATTGGGAGGCTGTTACATTCCTTTTTCAGAAGTTCCATACTTTTGTCAGACTTCTCTGACTTTCCACCCCATCAGAGACTGTATGCAGCTGTATAGATTCGCAAGCTGCTTGCACACAGGGGCGGCTCATGATATTGGACTGCAGCTGTAAAAGAAAATAAAACAAAATAAAAATAACACCCAAAAAAAAAAGCAAAAATACGAAATGTAAAAAGTGTCTCGGAACTCCACGTATGCGTTTTCGAGATCCTGGAACTCCCGCATACGCACAGGACTCTGGACTGCTGCTGAACCAGTCCAGAGTAGGAAGACAGCTTTAAGACTAAGATCCCAGAAGTCTATGCAGATGTTCATCGTGTTACACTGCTGCAGTCATCACACTTGGGGTTATCCAGCAGTCAGGCAGTCCCGCAGTCGGCCCGAGTTCCAAATTCTTGGTCCGGCATCGGTTGCTGTGCACAGACTAGAAGGGGATTGGACTGGCAACGTCTGCAGGCTGGAGCCTGCTCTCGCGGGAAGAACAAGGACTTTGGTATCTCGCGGGGCTTTTCAGTTTCAAACTGCAAGGTGGAAGCTGGCTGCAAGAGTACTCTGAGGTAGTGGAAGTTGGATTAACAAAGCTGTCTCAGGTTGTGCGTCTGTGTGCGTCTGTGTGTGCAACAGACACACTGAGATCAGTTAAGACAGTGTGTCTGGACCCCTTGTGTAAGTATGTATTTGCCTGCAATTTATGTTCAAATCCCTAAATATGAACACCATCAGTCATGTTTATTTAGAATAGCCAATTCTTGTACCTCCAAAATTGAGTATATTTTTATACTACTGATGGCTTGGTGTTAAATGATTACCAGCCACTTCAGCCTGATTGGTTATGAATTCAACAAACTAGAAGAACGTTTATAGAATTAATTAAAAGCTTGACTGCTGCATTTTATCCATCACTGCATGACTTTTTTATAAAAACAGTTAATCCGTAATATTGTTATCCACTGCCTATGAAGAAATGCACTCAGGTTCAGGCGAGCTTGTTATTTTAGCACCAACAAACTGTTCATAATGCCCTTCTGTCTTTTTTTTCCTGTGCTGATGTTAATAAATACTTATGTGAAGACTATGGGGAAGGTGTGGGGGAGGGGCAGTTTATATTTTCATCCATTTAAATGAACCTGAATTAAAACCTGCTTTACCTTCCTTTTTGCTGCTGGTTCATTCTGTGCACTGATATTACACTAATAATGCAATGAAAAGTAAGCAGAAGCATTTTCAGCATTCTTTTATTGATCTGTCAGCAATTTATGGGTACTGTAGTAGACTGTCCTGAGATTTATTTACAAAGCATGCAAAATGGTATAGTGACACACTGCCCAAGACTAATTCAGTTTGTATTGTAATCTTCCCCAGGCTTCATAGAATGTAACATTGATAAGCAAAACATAAACGTAGCAGATGTCGTGCTTCTTGTTTAACAACATCTGAATACTAAATCAAATGAGTGGAGCTCAGAATAAATATGTATTTCCTAAGGGTCTCTGCCTTTAGAAAGGGAAACATTGTAAACAAAAAGTCAGCAAAAATAGATGGAGAGCCTGTGGTGACTATGATTTTATTAGCTAGAATTACTGTAGCCAAGGAAAATTAATATTCCACCATCTTACATGACTTTGTTTAGGTATGTTGACAGGAAAGGAGGGCTTTTATTAAATAGTCTGCTTTAATATAAAACGGAGGAACCATGAAATCATGGACATGATGGTAGTTTGTTGTCACCTAATAAATAAAAAAATGCAACAAAGAAGCATAGCTTTTAGGAGCAGATGAGGACCTTTTCAGCCTTACTTAATGTGCTCATTTTCCTGCCTCTAGGAAAGGTTGTAGATACAAAAGCTTTATTTTTTCCCATCCCACATAAAAATTCCATTATATGTTCCCACGTTATATATATATATATATATATATATATATATATATATATTTTTTTTTTTTTTTTTTTTTTTATTTATTTATTTATTTATTTCTGTTACAGTTTTGGACTGCACTACCTCTATGGGCATGTAATAACCATCTTTTTCCACCCTTTCTGTGAAATAACACTTCACATTTCCCTTGAGACATTTGAGAAACATTGAGAAGTGGGATGAGATCTGCAGTGCTTATCAAAATAGTCACAAAAATGTGATATGCAGTGTTTTTCTTTGAAAATTATACTTCTTAGTAGTATGCTTTTTCTTGTCATATAGCATTTCATAGAGAATGATTTAACCATCTCCTTTGTGATATTAAAAGCATTCTCTTTTCCCCGAGAACAAATAGTATACCAGTTGATCCATGCTGAAGTTCTGAACTGAAATTCTGAAACCGGTCTTGACACAGTGCATTAAAACTTACCACATAAACAATCTGTAATAAATACATAGCCAGATATTCTCACTGTGCATGGTCATGAGCTGCTGTGACGTATAAATAGGCGTATATAGCTAACATCATTATTTACCTGATACGCAAGGCTGTCTATAGAGCATATGCAAGACACCACACCACCTTCTTATGGACTAAGTGGAACCACCCGTGGGAGTCGCAATTTACAATGATTATTTGTATGACCTGCCCTAAGGTTATAACTAGTCTCACACACTTCTGCTGCTGCAAACTTAGGTGTAGCTGAGGGTCACATTCTGTATCTTGGTTTCTAAGGTACACAACTGAATGCATAGTCTGCACAACTTAAGTCAATGTCAGCCACAGCTGTCAGAAGACACTGGACCTCCTCTGGAAGAGGGCTTCTTCAGGGGGAAAAATGATGGTAGCAGCACAGTTAAAGAATACTATACCGTACATCTTTGAATGGAGAACTGGTGAGGATCACAGAGTCAGGATAAGTGTGTACATCTCCGATCACACATTACAGAAACTGAGGGGAGGTAGCCCAGGAGGCTCCACATCTGTGTGTGCATGTGCGTATATGCATACATTTACACACACTTGCAATATGCATGACAGTTTGTGTGTGAAATGCCCCAGTTAATATATACTGGTGGCTAGAGAGAACTCGGGATACCTGGTGGTGGTTAGAGAATACCTCTGGCTTTTGAACCCTGTACCTTGGATACAGGTAGCAAGAGCCTGAATTCCCTAACCACCACCATTTATGAAAACATTGCAGATTTTTGCCTCGTATTTGTGTTGTTCTGTTCCTCATAAAGTCTGTGGTTTCTGGATTTTTAATTCATTTAAATAGTTGGTGGTGCAGTGGTAGCATTGTTGCCTCACCGCTAGAGGTTCTCTCGTTTGATTCTTTGGTGGGGTGCCTTCTGTGTAGAGTCTGCATGCTCTCCCTGTGTTTGCTTGGGTTTCCTCTGGGTGCTCTGGTGTCCTCCCATGTTATAAAGACATATGTCTGGAGTGTATCTCCTTGGGCCTCTGCTGAAAATTGCCTTTTGTACTAAGTCAGACTTTCCTGGTTAACAAATGTTAAAGTACATGGTAACACAAAACCTTTTATTCAAGCAATTTTCTAAGTTTATAAGATGAATATTTGAAATGTGTCCCTATTTTTGGGACTGTAGTCCTCCATTATCGGCTTCTTCCAGTTTTTTTTTTTTTTTTTGCTAAGGTTGAGCGCTATGGTGAGAACTAACTTCATTAAATATGTTTGGGGGTTGTATTCCCCCATTATTGGCTTTGTCCAGGTGTTTTATGCTAAGAGGTTGACAGTTATGGTGAGAATTGATTTCACTAAATGGTAGCCATTTGTTTCAGTCTTCCTCTTTCACAAAAGAGTTGATTTGGCATAGTGGTGTGTTGCTCTGACTGTTTTGCATAGGGTCCTGGGTTCAAGACTTGGCAGTGAAATGTATGGGGGTAACACCGCATTTTATTCTAGCAACTTTCCAAGATTATACAGGCAATGTTTAAAATGTGTCCGTGGATTTTGGGCTTTTGCCCCCCCCCCAGTAAATTTTGGCTTTTTCCAAATTTCTCGTGCTGCAAAGTTGAGAGATACAGCTGAGTGTCGTAGATATTACAAGTAGCTGAGAGCTGCGGGGGATGAGAAGTTTAGTGCTGCTTATGCTGAGTCTGTTCGCATTGTTAATAGCACAACAGGTAGTGTACTTGTTTTTGATGCAAGAAGGCTGTGGGTTCTACTCCCACAGTATATAGGTTCATAGGTAGGTACTAGGCTATCTGCCCAAGGGCATTTATAAGCCTAACCAGAGTGTGTCGGCTTTCACCACCCCGTTGATTAATTAACTGATCTTCTGTCAAGCAGAGCCAATGAAGTAATCCCAGGGGTGTATTTTCTGTTACCCATCCACTCGTCAAGGTTTCTCTTGAATGGTGTTAGTGAGGGGCTCTGCCTAATGTAGTTTGGAATTTTGTTCCAAAGCATGGGGAGTCTCTGACAGGAATCTCTCCCTCCAGCATGTTTTATTTATTGTTGTGGTGAGGTTTACCTCACTAGAGTGCGTAGCTCGCAGTGACTTGGATTTCTTTAGATGGAGCATGTCCATCAATTCTGAGCTCGACATGGCTTTGTAAATCAGGCAGAGATCACCTCTGAGTAAGCGATATCCCACTGAGTACAGCCGGAGTTTTTTTTCAGTCGGGCTGCATAGGACATATGTTTGAGGCCAGTAATCATCTTGGTGAGGTACTTTTGTGGTCTTTCCAGCTGTTGGAAATGTCTTGTGAGGTACATCCCAAATGGAGCATTGATGAGTGACGAGTAGAGGGGGCACTATAACCTCTTTATTTTTAGATGCGAACCCTTCAGTAATTAGATGGGCTGCGAACCCTTTAGTAATTAGATGGGACACATAGAAGGATTTCCTAACTACTTTGGCAATATTATTGTCAAAGGAGAGATTGCTATCTATCAGGGTCCCCAGATCATTACCTCTTCTGTATTAAGGGGACTGCCACCTATGTGGTAATTCATGGGTGTTTTTCCAAAACGGGATGACTATGCATTTTTTGGCATTTAGCTTAAGGCCATGACTTTGACACCAGGTGTCTGTCTCAGTAAGGCCCTTTTGGAGGATGTCCATGTCAGCCAGAGTGTCAATTTTCGCTCCCAGTTTGCAGTAATCGGCGAACTTGGTTAGCCATAGTCCTCCTGTGTTTGCCTGTACGTCTGAGAAGTATATGACGAACAGTAGGGGTCCCAGGACTGAGCCTTGTGGGGCACCACCTGTGACTGGTTTGGAGTCGGACCTGGAGCCCGCTATTCTTACCGTGTGAGTTCTGTCTGTAAGCCAGTTGGCAACCCATCTCATGACGTAGGGGTTTATGTTCAGGCTGGTGTATTTTTCTGTAATACCCAAGTGGGGAATGGTGCCGAAAGCCTTGGCGAGGTCTAGGTAGGCTGTGTGAACAACCTTTCCCTCGTCTATGGCCTTGGTGACTGTCTTGAAGAAGTCAACTAGGTTTAGTAGGCATGGTCTGCCCTTAACAAAGCCGAACTGGATCGGGTCAAGTGTTTGGAGGTTCCCAATGTCTTTGTTAATGAGTTCCATGATGATGCACTCCATAGCCTTGCAGACTAGGCTAGTCAGGCTTATGGGGCAGTAGTTATCAGGGTCAGTTGTGGCCCCTCCTTTGTGGAGTAACTGCTGCTGTGTGCCATTCTTTGGGCATGTAGCCTGTGGAGAGGCTGAGGTTGAACAGCGTGTTTAGGTGGGGGTTAGTTCGTTCTGTAGTTCGTGCAAGACGCAGCCTGGGACACCATCTGGCCCCATTGACGCTGCGTGTTTGGCTTTTGAAAGGGCTATTTTCACCTGTGCATCTGTGATTTCCGGGACACTACACTTTTCTGGTATTGTTGTGGGCCCTTTTGGGGGTGAGAGGGGGGATGAAGTTTGCACTGAATCTATCTGCCAGGATGTTGGCAATATCAGTAGGTTCAGTATATTTTGTGCTATTTTGCACTAGTTCATTGCATATCTGTGAGTTGCCACTTAGATTCTTAACATAGCTAAAGAAGGCTTTGTGGTTATCTATTGAATCTTTGGCTATTTTTCTTTCGAAGTTAGCCATGGATGATTTTATGAGGGACCTTAGTTTTACTGATACTGATCAGGGATGTCTTTCCTTCTTGGGATTTGCTTTTTTTTCCTGAACTAGTTTCCTCCTTCTGTTGTATAGCCTGTTTATGGCAGGGGTCCACCAGACTGGTTTTCTTCTCTTAGAAGAGTGAGTCTTGGTTTTGCTAGGGATGGCACGATCCATGCATCCTTGTAGGTGCTCATAGAGTGCATTTGTAAAGGTTTTTGCATCTTGGGCAGCGTTATCCTTCAGCGTGGGGGCTGTGAAACTTACCGCCTCTGTGTTAAGTAAGGTGAAGTTTGCTTTAGAAAAGTTTTTTACTGTGGTTTCCTTAGTTGGGAGTGGTGGTGGGGTGTGGACATCCAGAGTAATTAGTTTATGGTCTGATCTAACCAGTGACTGGTTGACCTCCGGTGTGGAACACCTGTCGCCCATGTTTGTGATGACCAGGCCAATATGTTTTCACCTCTGGTAGGGGAGTTTATCAGCTGATTCAGGGTGTTTGAGTTGATGAATTCCAGGAAGCGCTGGGCCTGGGAGTTTGTACTAGAGTTGTTTTCCCAGTTCATGGTAGGGTAATTGAAATCGCCCAATATCAAGGTGTTCGGCAGGACCTTAGTGTTTTCCAGTGTCTCCAGAAAGGTGGAGTGGTGGTCCTGGGTCATGGAGGTTGATCTGTAGCAGTCCACAATTTGCATTGCAGATTTGCCCAATGTTAGTTGCACATGGATGATATCAGAGGTATCATGCTGCACCACTAACCTGGAGGTGTAGGTATCCTTGATGAATATGGATACACCCCCTCCTTTTGTGTTTCCGTCAGTGTTCTGTGGCTGAAACGTGTGGTATGAGTTGTAGCCCGATAGTGCTGAGGTGCTCTCTGGAGCCTTGAACCAAGTTTCAGTTGCTGCACAGATGTCGACATTCTTCATACTGAGTAGTGTTTTAAGCATGTGCATTTTGAGATTTAAACTCCTGGCGTTGAGTAGCATAACTCGCAGTTTTTTTGTTAATTGTGCTGTTTACGGAGGTGGGTTTGACTTTTGAGCCTTGCCTAAAAAAGGCACTATGGGGGCAGCAAGAGCCTTGGCCAGTATTCGAAAGCCTAGGGGGTGACAGGTGCAAGCCGTCTCTTGCAAAGCAACATGGCTTGTCGAGCATGTTGTTCCAGGCTGACAGACACTGGATCCCCTTTGAATAACACCAGAAGCTTAGCCAATTGTTGAAATTGATCATTTTTTCTTTATACTGTGGTATCATTCTTGGTGAGGGCAGGATGCTACTCTGGGTCAGGGTCATACCAGCCTGCGCTACATGATCAGAGAGCTCTTCCATGTCCCTTTTCATGTAGTCCAGGGAGGTACAAATCAGGTCATTCACACCAACATGAACAACGACAGAGTCATATTTGTACTTCTTCTGGAGTGACCTGAGTGCTTGTGTTATGTGGCGGATTCTGGCTCCCGACAGACAGCTAACAGTAGCCTTCTGCTTGTCCACCCTAGTGAGTGGGATTGTCAGTGTGCCTGACTATAGAGTCACCTATTACTAGTGTGTTAGTGCCTCATATAGATGCATTGTTTATACTGTACTTTGTTGTAAAGGGGGATGGTAATGTTCTGAATTGGGCAGTTTTGTTATTATTGGTGCATGCGTTTTGTTTCATTGTTTACTTGGAAAATGTGTCCCTTCTTTGACAGGTTCCCAGCTGTGTTGTGTGGCAATTTTATATTTTTGCATCACATTTTTGGTCCGTTTTTCATGAAATTGTGGTGTTCTGGCAAATTAGTGGCAAATCATTAAAGACTGAAGTTAGAAAATAATGACAGACATTTGAGTTTTAGATTTCATGCTCTTCAGAAAATTCATACTAATGCAAGACCTACTACTATTCCATTATCTTTCTAAGTTTATAAGAGCAAAAATTAAAAATTATCCTTATTTTTGGGCCTTTGTCCCACTTCTATGTATGGCTTTGTCCAGGTTTCTTGTTCTGAGGTTGAGAGATGTGACAAATGTGTCAGAGCCATCACCGTCAGCCAGAGACATTTCAAATTGTGACATACTGTTGCACCCCACTCCCCCATGTAGTGACTCTAGATGTGTCCAAGCAAGGCAGTGAGCAGTTATGCAGTGCAAGTGTGCAGAGTGTTCCCCCACCCAAGGTAGACACAAGTACTACAGTGCCTTTTCATCTGCCCTTAATTTTGCAGAATGTTCTGGTTTTCTGTCATATTTTTATACTGTTGATTTGTGCATATTATTCAGAAAATGCATGCTGTTGCAGTGCCCTGTTGTCATGTTTAAGTAGCAATGCTGTAATGATCATCAGGTGAGCTTGTTTGAGATTGTAAGATGCAAGTAAGCTTTAATAAACATACTGTTAAAAGAATTACCAACACTGAAAGCCTTTGTTGTTGCCATTCAGAGAATATTTGCATAACTAGATAACGTGTAAGCCTTGGGTATTGAAATGCATATGACAGTATTTGTAATAAAGGACAGGATTCCAGTATTTTTAGAAGCTCATTACATTTGTTGGAGACTTGGTCATTTTTGCAAGCTTTACCTGTAAACTAAACAGAATGCCAATCTATCATGTGTGGTCCATGACCTGTGCAACAATCCTTTAAATCCTTTAAGCAATATATCTTGAGCTTGTTTCTTGTTTGCTGTTCGTTTTTTACTTTGATCATATTTTCCCCATGAAACAAGTAGATAGTTGTCAAGCAGCAGGTCTTTTTTTGGATAAGAAACATTTTTACAAGTGGGGGTATCACAGAGATAGTTACTTTCAGCATGTTACTTGGTACTTTTATAAAGCTGAATATAAATTATAATTAGAACTGCAGTGCAAGGAGAAGTGGTTTGAGTTGAGTGATGCTTGTTTTTTTTTTATACTTTATTTTGACTGGCATTCCAGGAATGTATTTAAAAAGTAATTTATTTTTTCATCCTTTTTTTCCATCTAGATATTAAGTAAGCTGTCATGTAGCCAATGCATTGAAATATTTTTTTCTTCTACACTTCATTTTGTCTTTATTGGATTCTTGTAATGATGGTTTGGCACCTAGGGCAGCGTATTTAAAGTTCCAGTTGTTGTGGTTTTAAGCATAGCTCCACCCCTTTCTAGTTGGCCACAACCCTTCCCATTGGCTCCACCCATTCAGCTGTCTTCTGCAGCCCCCCTTTGATTTGAAGTCACCAGCCACCACTGCTTGCACATAGTCATCCAGGAGGTCCCATCAGACCAGCAATGATCTGGGGACTATTCCATGTTCTTTTTAGTACCATAAAAGACCAGAGACCTCAGGCCAATTTTGGATTAAAAATATACCAACGAAATCAAAACCAAAAAAGGTCCAAAAACTGAATGGAATCAAACTGAAACTGTCCACAGGACAAAATTACTGTAGATAAAATCAGATTTATTTTTGCTTCCTTCAGGTGCTCCCTTCTTGATACCTCGGCCAAACTGCCTTCAAATGGGAATATTTTTTCACACCAAGACCACACTTTAAATAAATTCAAATAGCAATAGGCGATTACTAAATGACCCAATTAATTCATTTAAATGGTTCTAAAAACCCAAATTAAAGTGACAGTGCTTTTTACTCAAAACAAAGGTGCATGTGGAAAATGCATTCATCCATACTGACAAAAATAAAAACAAAGTTCAAAATACAATATGTATACAAATTCCTACATATAAATCTACACAAACTACTATAATACATTTCCGATAACCATATTTCATATGCTAAACTGCATTAATTACATGTAATAAATACATGTTTAACATTCAACAATACACATGTTTTTTTAAATCTGTTACCCTGAAATATCCAACTACCAACCAATATAAACCTAATAAATTTTAAATGAACAAAACATATATTCAAATACATCCTAATATATTTATTGCATATTTATATTCAATTCATAATTTAGACCCCCAGGGAATAGTGTATTAAAATTAATAATGAATTTAGATTCCAGATTATTTAATAAATTCAAGAAATTTCCCCCTTGTGTGTGGAAAGGTTGGGCTAAAATGTCAAAAAATGTTGGACCTTTTTTCAATTTTGGATTAAAGCAAACTAAATCTTTTTGTGAAAAAGACCAAATTCCAGATGGTCAGTCCATCTTGCCTATTCTGAGGAAGGATGATTGTGCCTGGTAGACCTCAAAGATAGCTACCATCATATCAAAATAGACCAGTACTGCAGGAGGTTTTTGCACTTTTGGCTGGTGGCCGGTCGTACTAGTTCAGGGCCCTGCCATTTTTTCTCACCATAGCCCACAGGGTGTTTACCAGGTGCATGGCAGTGGTTGCAGCCTGGCTCCAGCTGCAGGGCTTTTATATCTTTCTGTACGTGGACAATTCACTCCTCACTGCCTCCCACAAGAGTGTCATTGATCACAGACTGGAATTCCTTACTCCAGCTGTGTCACCATTTAGGCTTCACAGTCAGTTATCCCAAGTTGAGCCTTCAACCTAATAAAATCACCAGGCTTCCAAATTCTAGACTTTTCAACCTTTGTGCTCAGGCCTTGTTGGTGCTTCCAATCTCTAAGCCTACAGCTTATGCAGTTATGAAATTTCTAAGTCATATGGCAGCATCCATAGGGTTGGTTCCTTTTAGCCAAATAATTGAGGGCACTGGCCATCTAGTGGTCTTTTCATACTCATTCAGTGGACTTCCTAATACCATTAACGAAGGTGTGTTACAACCTAATTCGTTGGTGGCTGTAGTCTCCCATAGTAATTGAGGGGAGACTGTTTGGTCTTCCATCTCCCTCAGCCATGGTCAGCACAGACTTCTCCCTCTTTTGGGTGGGTGGGGCATTTCAAGACCAGTTCAGTGGCCCTGGTTGTCTGCAAAGGCCCACATTCACATCAGTGTTCTGGAGATGAGAGCTGTCCTTGTGTCACAGGCCTTTCATGATGTCCTTCCCAGAGGTGTGATTGCGATACAGACAGACGATGTCCGTTGTCTGGTATCTCAACAGGTGGAGGGAAACGTTTTCATATCTTTTGTGGGGAGGCAACGAAAGTTTGGCAGCCGTAGACATCTTGTCAGAGATTTCTAATAACAGTGCACATCCCAGGGAAATCCAACAATTCTGTTTGACAGCCTCAGCAAGAACATTTTCTTTCCTCTTGAGTGGTCTCTACATCAGAGGATTGCAACTCTGATTTTTCGGTACTGGGGAACTGTGTTGCAACCGATTTGCCTCCCTGTCCAACACCAAGTACAGCATCTATTGTGCCCTAGTTCCCCTTGCAAGATGGTCATCCATGGACACTGGTGCTTGCTTGGCCTCAGGGGCTTTTTTGCTTATCCACTAGTCCCTTTTACGGTAAGTTTCTTCAGAACCGCTGTGTTCCTCATAGCTCCATTTTGGCCTTGTCAGGTGTGGTTTCCCTTCCTTTGGCTTCTTCTGAAGAAACCCTCTTGAATACTAGATCCCATTCTGGATCTCATTTGTCATCCAGCAAGTCTGGATCCCCCCACCCTGCAGTCCCCCAAGTTAACTGCATGATTCATCCAGTCCCATTGATGGCCAGGAATCAGGATGTTGTTCCCATATGGTCGTCTCAAAATCAGTCTGCTAGGCAGGTGTATTCCCCTTTGGAGTACATTTTGGATTTTCTCACTGAGTTTTGTCAGGTTCCAGTTTTTCTATGATGAAAGTGCAACTGGCAGCTAATTCTAACTTTCATGTTGGCAGAGATACTGTGCCTTTGGTTTCCCTCAAAATTTCCTAGGCATTCCTCAAGGTTACTTTTTTATTATGCCCACCAGTTTGGGATCCTGTCCCTTCCTGGGATTTGCCTTTTGTATTGCAAGTCCTTGCAGGCCCTCCATTTGAACCTTCAGCTACTTCTGACTTGGAAATTCTTATCTCAGAAAACTTTGTTTTGGTGGCAGTTACTACTAGGAGGGTTTCAGAGTTGCAAGCTGTTTATTCATCACCTTCTTTTTTAGTGTTCCCTAAAGACAGAGTTTTCCTCATATGAGCCATTTTCTGTCAACGGTAGCTCACAAGAATAACATTAACAGTTCTATTCACCTCCCTGTATTTTTTCCCAATTTCTACAATAAAGGAAGAGTACCTGTTGCATTGTTTGGATGTGCATAGGCAATTGAGATTTTATGTGGACCGTACAAAAGTTATCAGAAAATCTAGTTAATTTGTCTCCTTTTCAAAATCCAGACTGGACTCAAGTTGTATCTAATGTGACTTTATCCAAGTAGCTATCAAATTGTATTTTGTTTACATATTCTTTGTAAGGCAAGATGCTTTCATACAAGCCTAAGGGGTCATTTGACAAGGGCTATAGCTACTTCTACAGCTTCCTTTTTTAGAGTATCAGTGGATGACTATGTTCATCGTGTTTCACTGTTGCAGTCATTACAATTGGGTTATCCTGCTGGCAGGCTACCCGCAGTCGGCCTGAGTTCCAAAGTCTAGGTCCAGCATCTGTTGCTGTCGGCTCTTCCCTGACGTCAGTGCGCCAAGGGTATATAAGATGCAGCCGACGCCATTTTCTTCAGTCTTTCTTGCCACGCAGTGCCTGAAGCAAAAGCAGTTCGCAAGTGCCGGTCGGCCGACTCCTGAAGTTTTCAAATTCGAATTTCAGATCCGAAGTCTTCATTAAAGCTAAGTACGCCGTTGGGGAAACTTTTTTTCTTGCTCCAGACCGATGTCAGAAAAAGTTAATAACTGTATTTCTTTTGGGAAGCAAATACCTCATAAGGATTTTCATTCTTACTGTATTCCTTGCCTAGGCCCTGACCATAACGTTGCTAGTTGTCAGTTTTGTGCTAGATTTAACCAACACACTATTTAGCGTCTGTACGATTTTGCATTTCATTACTTTGGCAGAAGATTTAATTATATAATGCCATCGGATCAGCCGACTACCGGAGTTTACAAAAAAAAGAAAAGGACAAGCATCCGAGATCCAAAACAGACGACGAGGCTTCTAGGCCTGTTGCCAGTTCTCAGGCGCTTTCGCAGCCCCTGACACCCGCTACCTCAGTGCCACAGGCCGCTTCCGACTCCCACGTGGAGCCGACTGGGCCTCTGGAAACTCAAGGTATTGGAAACTATTCCCTCAGATGGGTCCAGAGCCGCTGAGCAGGCATCGGCTTCTGAGGGTGTTTTCAGGCCTACACAGTTATATGTGAAACCTACTTCAGCTACAAAGACAAAGACTAAAGCAGCTCTAAAGACAAAGAAACAAGTACAGCATTCACCTGGACAGGCCTCCATGCCTAAAAAAACAGATGCTTAAAATGGCCGAAGACCTTATTACTTTGATCAGGGGTTCCCATCCCCTCCTGAAAAGAGGCCTAGGCAAGAGTTAGAATATGAATCTTCAGACCAGGTTTCCATTTCCTCTGATTCCTCCTCTGAACAGGATTACTCTATTCCTCCCTATGAGGATTTTGATGTTGAAGAATCTATCCCTTCAGCCTCTCCTCCTGAGGATTATTCTTTTGGGGAAACGCTGCATACTATGAGGGAGCATTTCCACTGGGAGAGCCAAGATTACTCAGAATCCAAGAAAAGGCTCAGAGATTTCCTTTTATTGCCCCAGCACAGGCCCCTTGCTATCCCTCCTGTTTTAGACATTGTCTATGATGTATTTACGGAGTCCAGTTTTTCTCCAGACTCTTTACCACCAGCCCCTGTTAAGCCAGACAGATACTACAGGGTTCCTGATTCACATAAATTTCTCTGTAAGAAAGAACCCTGCAGCTTACTCAGAAACCATCTCTCAGGGTCCCAAAGGGGTCAAGGCTTCTACTGCAAAAAACCCTATCCCCTCTGTTAGGGATTCTAGGGCCCTAGACAGATGGGGCAAAAAGATTTATACCTCTGCTACCTTGGCTGTAAGAGCTTTAAATTGCCAATTTCATATGCTTAAGTATCAGCAATATCTTATATCTTTGCTTAAACAGAAAATGCCAACAAATACAGAATGTGCAGACAGTAAAGAAATGCAGGATTTATTGCATGCAGCTGAACAAGTTGGAAAGCATACTTTGCAATGTGGTTTTGATTCTCTTGAGGCCTCCTGCAAGGGCTGCTGTTACAGGTTCTGTCATTAGGAGGCATGCTTGGTTAAAAGAATATCATGTTAAAGCAAAACTATTAGACGCTCCTTTACAGCATGATACTTTGTTTGGTGCTAAAGCAGAAGAGGTGTTGAAGAAAATGGAGGACAAGGCTAAATCTATGCAAACAGTCAAGGATTTCTTGCAGGTACAGCCTCCCAGATTTAGCAGGAACTGGCCTACATAAAATTGGTCCTTTCCAGGGTCAGATAGACCACAAAGGGGCAGATACAGATGCCCCAGAGGCAGATCACACCCCCAAGGCTCACACAGGCCTAAACAATGGGGTGCTTCTACCTCCAAGAGAGGAGAGGAAAAATCACAGCCATACAGGTAACAGTCTCAATGACTTTCCACTTCCAGCACCAAGCACTTATCTTTTGGCAGCCCCTTTGGGAGGAAAGCTAGCACTTTTTTCACAAAATTGGTACATGATCACCCAAGACAAATGGGTTCTAAATGTAGTTTCACAAGGCTACAGGTTCCACTTTCACACCCTGCCAAGGCAAAACTGTATGCCACACCTGCCACGCAATTAATGGGCAGAGGCACAAAAACAAGTTTCATCCCTCATGGACATGAGGGCCATTCAACAAGTACCAGAACAAGAGCAGGGTCACAGATTCTATTCAAGACTGTTCTTGTTACCCAGAAAAGGCAAAGCCTGGAGACCAATACTGGACCCATCTATTCTAAACACATATCTGGATATTCCAAAATTCAAAATGTTGACTCTACAGCAGCTTCTGCCCATGTTGGGCAAGAAAGCTTGGCTTGTGACTTTAGATCTAAAAGAGGCATACCTGCATGTCCCAATCAGACAAACATGCAGAAGATACCTCAGATTCAAAGCTGGCTCAATGCACTACCAATTCTCTGCCCTGCCCTTTGGCTTATCTACTGCGCCCAGGGTCTTCACAAAGTGCCAGGCGCCAGTAATTGCATTTTTCAGACAGAGGGATACAAGTATATCCTTACTTGGACAACTGCCTTATTCAAGCGGAGAACAAGGACATTCTACTACAGCATCTGGCATTTGTAAAGAGATATCTGACAAGTCTAGGGTACACAGTAAACGAGAAGAAATCAAAACTCGTACCCTCTCAAGAGATAATATTCCTGGGTGCAAGCTTAAATACAACTGCCCAGATGGCTTATCTCACACCAGACAAACACAGACAACTGACAACTTATTTCAAAATGTTGGCAACAAAGACCCACTTATCTGCAAGAAAAATTCTGCAGGCCTTGGGTTTCATGGCATCCTGCTTTCTGCTAATTCCATATGCAAGACTGCATATGAGGAAACTTCAATGGTATCAAAAGTGTTTGGACTCAACATTGCCACAGCCTGGAAACAATAATTACCCTCATTCCCTGCCTGCAACAGGAGTTTCGATGGTGGGCAAAAGCCTGTCACCACAACACGGGACAACCATTCACCTTACCCACAGCCAGGCAGACATTGACAACAGATGCATCAGATTTCGCCTGGGGGGGGGCCCATATGGCAGGAAGATGTATTCAGGGCACATGGTCCGCAAGTCAAATGCATCTACATATCAATCAAAAAGAGATGCTAGCTGTTCAGAATGCCCTAACAGCCTTCAAGGATCAGCTTCATCCAGGACTACTACTAATAAAGATGGACAATACTACAGTCGTGTAGTACATAAGCAAGCAGGGAGGCGCACATTCCTACCCCCTCTGCAGGCTAGCCATGACCTTGTGGCACACAGCATTGACTTACCAAGTACATCTGCAAGTTCTGGCAGACGAACTAAGCAGAAACCTAATGGATCCCCATGAGTGGAAATTGGATCCACAAGTCTTCAGCATGATAACAAGGACCTGGAGATGCCCGGACATAGATCTATTTGTAGTTGGTAGTTGTGAGGGGAGGCAAAGATTCTGCACAAGGGCTTATCACAAGCAAGCATGGAAAGTGGATGCCCTGTCTTTCAGCTGGAAAAATCTAACAGTATATGCCTGTCCTCCTCTGCCTCTCCTCCCCAAGGTACTCCTCAAGGTCAGACAAGAGAAACCAAAAATGATACTGATTGCCCCAGACTGGCCCCGTCAGCACTGGTACTCAATCCTAAAGAGCTTGTCTCACTGCCCAGCCTGAACATTGCCTCAAATTCCTCACTTATTGACCCAACAAGACAGTCCGATACTGCACAGCCAACTCAAAACCTTAAACCTGGCGACATGGCAGATAATATAGCCTCTCAAGACACACCTCTCTCTAAGGCAGTGGGAGGCCAGGAGGCCTAGCACCAGAAAAACGTATGCAGACAAATGGAAGAGATTCTGTGCTTGGAACCAAGCACAAGGTATTGACATGATTGTTCCAAGTATTCTTCAGATTTTGCAATACTTAACTGAGATGCTGGATAAAGGCCTTTCCTTTTCATCAATTAAAATTCATGCCTTTGCCATTTCAGCTCATTACAATACAGAACCACCTATTTTTTCTCATCCGTTACTGAGGCAGTACCTCAGAGGGGCCAAAAACATAAGACCTCCAAGGAGAGCACCAATACCTGCATGGGACCTCAACTATGTCTTGGAAAAACTCCGTTTGAGCCAGCCTCTGCAGCTGACATAAAATTCTTATCCTGGAAAACAGCTCTGCTCCTAGCAATAACCTCCGCTAGAAGAGTCTCAGAGTTACAGGCACTCATGGCTGTGGAACCTTTTATCATTTTCCATCCTGACAGGGTTTCGCTGAGGACAAATACTACATTTATGCCTAAGGTACAGTCCAGTGTGGCCCTTAAACAATTCATTTGCCTACTTTTTATCCAAACCCACAGAATAAGGGTGAGAGAATTCTGCATGCTTTGGACATTCACAGACAGCTACGCTTCTACTTGGACAGAACTAAAGCTTTCAGAAAGACTGAGCAACTTCGTGGCATATGCTGCAGTGGCATATGCTGCAGCATCACAAGGAAAACCTATCTCAAAACAGACTATTTCAAAGTGGATAGGCCATTGCATTCGTTTCTGCTATTCACAGCATGGCAAATCAGTGCCTAAGGGCATTAGGCCACATTCAACCAGAGCAGCAGCCACTTCAGCAGCCTTCCTCAGAGGAGTACCAACCAAAGACATCTTAGAGGCTGCAACTTGGAGTTCAGTGCATACTTTACAAAGCACTATCACTTACCTCTCTACTCTAAATCCAGGGCAGGCTTTGCCACTGCAGTTCTGCAGGGCCTTATAGCCTCCCCTAATCCTATTTAGCTCCAGCCTCCCAATTTTAGCTTTGGGATTCAACCCAATTGTAATGACTGCAACAGTGAAACACGATAAACATAGTACAGTTGTGTACCTACCATAAATGTAGATGTTCGAGTGTATTCACTGTTGCAGTCCAGGTTACCCTCCCACCATCCCCCTTTTTTCTTTTGCTGGGACCTATCTGTACTTTTCTACTCTATACAACCTATGTGGTGTATTTGCTTGTAGATGAAGGAAAAGTTGTTTTTTGTGCATGCATGCTTATTGGCATAATTTAGCCTACCATTTTAGGGGCATCTGACATCTGGGGCAAGAAAAACTGAAGAAAATGGCGTCGGCTGCATCTTATATACCCTTGGCGCACTGACGTCAGGGAAGAGGCAACAGCAACTGACGCCGGACCTAGACTTTGGAACTCAGGCTGACTGCGGGTGGCCTGCCAGCAGGATAACCCAATTGTAATGACTGCAACAGTGAATGCACTCGAACATCTACATTTATGGTAGGTACACAACTGTACTTTTGTGCACCTGCTACTTGGCTGGGTCACCACACTTGTGTCCGATTATAAACTGTATATTCAATCTAGATCCAGGGCTTCCTTTGGCTCCACTGTGTTGCAGAATATCCTTCCTTAGTTCTTCCCAAGGCCTAGAAGTCCATGATTGACTCTCAGAACATCCTACAGCCCTTCTCAGGATAACTCCCAGCTAAGCATGACAGAGTTAGTCCCACAAATGGATGCTGGAGAGGGATATCTTCCTGGATCTGGTCAAGAGGTGGGGTGTGGCAGATGTAGACTTTTTGCTTGCAAAATTTTTTTTTTTTTTTTTTTTTTTTTTTTTTTAAATCAGTACACCAACTGAAGAAGCCTTGGCAGCAGATGCCTTCTATATCAGCTAGACACCTTGTTTTGGCATGCTTCCTCCTTTTTTTTTTTTTTTTTTTTTTTTTTTTCTCCAGGGTATTTCAAAAGATGGAGGACAGCTGGGAACTGCTATTCAAAGCTTCATTTTGGCCAAAGGAGCATTGACTGTCCCTTCTTTTCAGTATGGTAAGGATAAAGCCAGCATTGCTTCTGCCTCAGTATGTGAACCTCTTGGCCAAAACAAAGGTTAACATCTTTGAATAGTCTAGAATCTCATTCTGTTTATGCACATATTCTCAGAGAACATGCTTAGTAGAAGGAAGGAGGCTAAGAAACCAACTACAAGGAAGTTGTAGCTATATAAACTGAAGCTGTCCTCGCTTTGGTGACAAAGGAGGGATGTGAACACAGCAGGGGCTTTGGGGTCCACAGTCCTCAAGTACCTGTCAGACCTTTCAGGATTGTCTTGTCTGCTCTTTCAGCCTGCCTTCTTGGGATCCTTCTTTTATTCAGTGTTGCAAGTAAAACGGGTCCCAAAGGGGGGTCCTGCTCCTGACCCTCTCTTAAGTAACTTACTGCACTATGGGACTTCTCTGTGCTTAAGAAATTGGGATCCCCCCACACATTGAGATAGCAGCTTCTGTACCAGTGAAATTCTTGACCTGGAAAACCATTTTGTTGTGTCTACTACTTCTGCCAGAAGGATTTCAGAATTGCAGGCCCTCTTTTGCAAATAAACATTTTATGGTCTTCTACTAAGACAGGGACTATGCACCACCTTTCTTTCATGACCAGAGTAGCAAATGAGTTGTTCTTAAATCAGTTTACTTCACATTGTTCCCTGTTACCCCCTGGAAGAGAGTGGAGAGGATTCTACATTCCCTTGACTACCAATAGCAATAATCCATCAGAACTTCTGTAAATGGTTAGCCCATTATATTTATTTCTGTTACTCTTTTCATAACAAGTCTGTACTGGAGTATGTAAGGTGCCCATTTTTTCTAGAGCCGCAGCAGACATTACTACTTCCTGAGGGGCAGCACTTTGTTTTAAAAGCAGATACATGGCCTTCAGTAAATAGCTTCTGTAACCTTACAATCTAGATATTACCTCCAAAGACAAGGAAGGATTTGCCACCTTCCTATAAAGAGTTACTTCAGTCAACATGTCCTCCCAGTCCGCCATTGATTGGTCCATGAACTTTGGAAGTCTTCCTGAATGTGAAGACTGCTACACCAGTGAACTACACTGTGTCCATATGGCATTGTGTTTGGAATGTAACATAACTGTAGACTATAGGATGTGTTCACTTTTGCAGTACTGTGTCTTTCTCTTCTCCTTTCTCCCTTTCCTTTGGGCATCCAGGGGCTGGGGTGAGTACACAGTCACCTTTCCATCTTTTTCCCCACAAGTTTTTCTCCATCCTCATGATGACCTAGATTTTGCAGAGGCAGCTTTGGAGGTTATCTTATTGTCATGATATAGTGTTCTGCACCAACCACAAGCTCCTGGAAGCTGTTGGGGAAAAAGAATCAAAGATTTTAAAGGGGGACATCACTATTAAACCGCAGCCACACCAGTGTTCAGATGGGAAGATGTTTGTCCCTCTTAAAGGAGAAGGGAGCTTAGTTCTGAAATTCAGACTGGCCGTCCGGCCTTCTGTGGCAGAAGGTTTCAAATGTGAAGGCCACTGCAAAAGTGAACCTGCCAGTAACTAACACAGTATTACTTTCTGCAAGCAAGAAGACTTTAGTTTACATGCTAGGAAAACTTTAGATACTGGAAGGGTGTGCCTGTGTGGCTTGGCTTGACTGATCAGAACTGGTGTGGGGAAGTGTTAATAGACTTCTCTAGCAGTTGTGGATTGTCTATAATGAGCACTGTTTCAAGCATATGTTTTAGCAGAGCTCTTTGACTCATAAGACAAAAGAGGGCTTTCACATCAAACCCACAGCGGTTTGATGTGACCCTAAGGTCAAGAGAGATGCCGAGCTGTCAACTTGTCACCACTTGGTAGTGAGTTGTATCAAACAGCTCAGGCATCAGATGTAATACCCAAGAAACTGGAACATATGCAGTGAGGGTGTTTTGAAACATCTAGCAAATACTTCTATTTGGTTTGAGTGCAATCTTCACCTCCAGTAGAGCTTGTCCTGATTACTTGGGAAGTACTTGGGACATGAGTTTGAATGGGACCTGCTTTAGACTTTAATAGTTCAATAATTGAATTAGTTTATGGTGTCATTTTAAGGGGGTGCAGTATTTGTCAGCATGGAAGATGATGTTCAACAGACCACAATGCTTTGCCAGGGATGGTCTGCACCTCTTCCATCTTGCCTTTCGAATATTAGCGAAAACTTTGTCTTTCCCCATAGTGCCTTTTTTAGGCAATGCCAAACTGAAAGTACTTCCGACACAGCAAATCAAAACCAAGAAAATCTAAAGGTATTACTGCTCAGTGCTAGGAGTCTAAACAAAAAACTCCACACCCTAGAAGCTTTTTTACAATAGAGAATGGTGATGTTTGTGCAGTCACTGACGCATGGTTTAAAGCTGCGGAGAGCACACCAAAAGTGCAAGGTTATAATGCCTTCCACACATTTAGGCTATCTACTTCACAGGCAGGGACTAGGGCGGAGGTGTCTCTATTTACATCAGAAGTAAAAATGGTTCAAGGCTGGTCAAACAGAACGATGTATTCGAGCTGCTCCATGTTCAAATCACCACAGGCAAAGTCCAATACACTTCATTGCAAGCTATAGGCCTCCCTCCATGATGCAGGAATACCCATACCATGTATTTAAACCTATTAGAAACACTAACCATCCAACCCAGTACCATATTCATGGGTGACTTTAATTACCCCCTTATTAGGTGGGAATCCTATACGACACCAAATGTACATGCACAGAGATTCCTAGATTTTGTAAACAAACCGCCTGGACCAGATGGTCAATACACCAGGGGTGCAACCATACTGGATCTGGTCCTCACTAATATGGGAGAATGCTGCACACCCCCTGCTGTAATTCCTTCCCTGGTAAGGTCAGACTACAAAATGATCTCCTTTGAAGTAAAAATAAAACCTGGACTCCCAGCTAAACCTTGAACATTCAGGAACAATTCTAAGGCTAACCTCCTACTATTAAGTGAGAACCTGACAAAATTTCAAGCCACCATAAACTCTGAGAACACTGCTGCCTATCCAAAACTGTTCACAGAAACCCTGTACAAGGATATTAGCTGCACAGAGGCAGCTGTACCCACCAGGAAGAAGTACAGAACTAACTCAAAAAATAAGCCACCCTGGTGGAATCACAAAATCAATAGGTTGTATAACAGGAAAAAGAAATCCTGGCAAAAATTAGGAGGTGCAGCACCCAGCAGGATAAAAGCACTTTCGTCAAACTAAACAACTCCGAGAACAAATAGTCTACCAAAGCCAAGTTTGAGGCAATCTCAAAGGCAATACACAATTGTGTGCAGAGCTCACTGTAAATGGAGCCACCTATACTGAGCCAGAAGATGCAGCAAATCACCTGGCTGCTAAATTCAGCTCCAACTTTACCCCTCTCTCTCAACCTTCCCTCAGGAAATATTGTCAACTATAACTCCCCCTACTATCACTAGGGAAAAGGACCTTAATGCTCTAAGACCTGGAACACTGCATCAGTGGGCCCAGACAAAATCGCCTTTTAAATAGCATCAAACATGACCTATTCAGGCCACTGGAATTACTATTTAACTGTAGCTTCCAAACAGGCTTCATGCCTCATAAGTGGAGAAAGGCAACTGTCAGACTTCTGCACAAAGGTGGGCCAACTACTGACCCATAAGTATTACTAGTCGCAATTCTTTCCATGGTTTTACATATATCGGGGAGATGATCAACAGAGATGTAGTAAACCTCCAGAGACTGAACCCAACCCAGTTTGGTTTCGTCAGGGGCAGATCATGCCTACTCAACCTAGTGGACTCCTTTGAGAAGGCCACCAAAGCAGTGGATGAGGGCAGAATAGTTCACACTGCCTACCCTGACCTGGCGAAGGCATTTGACACACTAATAAGCACACAAAACAGGTCCAAGAAAAAGTTGAATCAACACCAGGGTTTGATAAACACTTAGTGCTTTTCGTTTGCCGTATGTGCACTGTTGAGAAGTAAAACCATTGAACATACAAAATCCTTTTATATCACTTAATCAAAAAAAAACGGGACATTTTAACCAATTATTACTGCATGTTTTATACAAGTAATTTAATAAGTAATGTATTTATTTTTTATTTTAATTTTTAATTTTTGAATGTATTTGTTCTGACGTTTATTTCTGTAAAATGTTGGAATACTAATTTTTTACACTTGTTTATATGTAATTTATACATTCTGTTAGTTTAGTATATCACTTTAAGGGTAGTTAGTGATATAAAAGGATTTTGTATGTTCAATGGTTTTACTTCTGAAGAAGTTTGCACATACGGCAAACGAAAAGTGCTTTAAGTGTTTATCAAACCCTGGTGTTGATTCTACTTTTGCTTGGACCTGTTTTTTGTGCTTATCAGTTATTTGTGCCGTGGAGTTCTGCATTTGACACACTACCCCACTCAGGCAAGGTTGGCAAACTCAAGAGGTTCGGTACAAACCCATGTGTCACCTGGTGGATAGCCAGATGTCTCAGGACCCAGGAAGTTAGATTTGGGGAGTCCACCTCTACAAAGAGGCCAATCACAAGTGGAGTCCCTCTGGGATCAGTCCTTGGAATCAGTCCTTGGATTGCTCCTTTTTGGCATTTACTTCTCAGAAGTTGAGGCCAATGTCGGTATCTGGCTGACTAAATTTGCAGATGATTGCAAATTAGGAGTTGTCATTAAGTTTCATACCGACACAAATGGTCTCCAGGAGTGACTGACACAGACACAGATAAGCAACCGGTGTCAGAGTCATGGACTAAAACCAAATGCCAAGAAATGTGTAATATCCTTTGGGAAGTCATCCATCACTGGTAACTATCATATTGTCAACACACCCCTTAGAGTTGACCCACTAGTCAGTGACCATCATGTGTCTGCAATGGTGAGGAAATCATTCTGTGTTGCGCAGCTTGTAAACAAAGGTATGGCATCCAAGTCCAGGAAAGTCATTGTTCCACTGTATTCACCATTCATCAGACCTATCTATGTCCCCTTTGGTATGTACCTAACCAGGCATATCCAACAATTGGAACATCCACAGAGGTTCCTCACTAAAAGAATACAGGGCATAAGTAAAATGTCCTGTGCAAACCACCTCAAAGTTCTATCCCTGTATTGTCTCTCCTGCAGGCTTTTGTTGGGACATCTGTGCCTGGCATACAGGGCATTGTCAGACCCCACTCTGATGGACATCCTGCATATCCACAAAACAAACAGCAACAGAATTACCCATTCTAAAGATTTAAAACCTTGCCTGTGTTATAAATAGGACCTGCTGGAGAGAAAGGTATGTATCCCAGAGACTACCCCGTCTATGGAACAGGCTCCCCATCCATGTGAAACAGTTCTTCCTAATCCAATTCAAGTGCAACTTGGACAATTGGATGAAAAACCTGAAATTCATCCGGCACCTATGTCTCTAATGGACATGGGTAACCTGTAAGTGGTTCAACTCCCAGGCCCATACTTACACTTATCAAGGACAGCAGAACTTGTCAGAGATTTGGGATGCATGGCTAGGCTTAAAAAAGCCTTTGTGGTCGTTAGCCTAGTAAACACCTATGAACCTATGAGATGGCATCTAGGAAATGAAAGGTAGTTTGCAATTGTCATTGTACTAACAGTAAGTTAAAGAAAGGGGTTTTCTTTACACTGTTGGTGGAGAGGCTGTAGATTTGACTAATAGGTGCCAGCAGACCAGGAAGATAGCAATTGTGGTACTCAGTAAAGTGAAGGTTAAGTTATGGTTGGCAATGCCATGCAAAGTAACTTTCATGTAGACTCGTACAGGGGTTCTAGCCAAACATTTGGTGACTTGCATGGGGGAGACATTGCTGAGGATGTTCTTACAAGGGTGGATAAATGCTGACCACAATTGATGGGCGTTGTAAGAAGACAGAAGTAATCGGCTGAAGAAGATTTTCTTCTGGTGAACATGCATCTTGCACTGCCAGTAGCAACTTTTGTGATTTGGTTACTTTCAGAGAAGGCCAACCTGGCAAGAAAGCAGAAGTGGGTGAGTTCAGTTGAAAATGTTCACAAGTGTGGAATTTTTTTTGGGGGGGTGGTACCACGATTGTGTTTTTAGCCTTGTGTAGAACCAGTGCCTTGTCAGACTGGATGGTAGTCCCCAGTTTTCACATACCAAATGTAAATGCTTACTCCAGTTGGGTCATGCTTCTCACCTTCCCTGAAAAGCGCTTTGCCAGGGTACTGAAAGGAAAGTCTTATTTTGGTAGTCATGGTTCTGATGTAAGAGGAGCTGTGTGAATTCTGTATTGGCCATGGAACAGCTGATCATCTTTGCCCTTGTAAGGGTAATGGAGTGGTTGTGGAAGTTTACCAGTATTGTCTGTCTGCATTTGGTTTGTAGAGCTGAGGGTGGCGTATGACAGCACTACTCAGAATGGTGTACAGTAAGTGCTGTAACAATACAGTGTCCCAAGGCCACTACTGTCTGCCATTAGGTTCATACACAGTCTGCTTTAGTTGAATATATTTGAGATGAGCATAAGACTTTAAGGGTGTGTCCTGTCTTCCTTCATGTTTCATTTTCACAGACAAGCTGCTGACAAGCTGTTGAATTTGAGAGGTTTGAAGATGGGAAAGTTTCATCTTTGTTTTGCAGATGATTTATTTTGAAACTTAAATCACTGATTGTCAGTGTGCAGTGGATCATTTCACTACCAAATGTGGAAACGTTCATATGACTCAGCATCTCAAAATTACAGTCTTTCCATGCAGACCAGGAGCAATTACCTTATCTGCAGGAGTTTGTCTTATGGTCTTGTTCATGAGCAGAGGTAGTGGTGATTAGGAGTTTCAGGAATTTTGATCAAATAGGTTCAACAGCAGCAGTCCTGCAAGCATCATGGTAGTTTGTGAAGAAAGAATGGAATATTAAGTTGATGCTTTTAGTTGACTGGTTAGACTATGTACCAATCTGCACCTGTGATCATAAGCTTTGTGTGGTGACTTAAACGGTGATTTTCCTATTCAAATCACACGTGCAGTGCATTTTCCTTGTACCCTGAGAATTAACCTCAATTGAATGTTTGTCCATCTAGCCTGGCTTCCAGGGTTGCTGGATGTCTCCAAAGCAGAGACGGTCTTATTCAGTACTATGTTAAGTAGAAAATGTAAGACAACTATGATATGCTAATTTTTTTGTGGTACAAGAAACATTTCTATTTAGTCTCAGTTCTTTCTAAGGTACTTCAAGGCAGTGGTAAATACAAATGAACCAGCCAGATACTACAGCACCAAAGGTTTGTTGTAGTAAAAAAAAATAAATAAACCAAGAAGAAAGAAGACTCAGCAGACCACCAGGATAAAAACTCATAGCTTTTAATCCATGAAAAAGGTTAGCACTTTCAAGTTAAAAAAAAAGAAAAATCCCGACAACAGCATAAAAAAGTGAACAGTATAAAACGCAAGCAACCAATCACAATACTTAATTTAACAATTAAAGTTAAAATTGAGGTCTACACCTCAAGAACATGTTTTAAAAGCACTACACCATTAAGCCATGGGTTTCTATCAGCACCCAGGTTAATGATCCATAGTTTCACAGTATTCCATATAAGCAACTAAATCATCTACCTCAAATTGGACTCTTAGCTGTGCACCCTCAAGAAAACTTGGATATCTTTAAAGTTTGCAAGTGCCATATAAGTATGTATAGAAAAATCCAATAACAGCCCCAGTTTTGTTGCCCTTATATGTAGCCAGTGAGCTTTGTTTTGGTACTGCTGCACAATGGTCACCCAGGTGAAAGAGAAGGCAGAGAGAAGAATTAAGAATTATAATAACACACAGTACTTCTCATCTCCCATGGTAATCTAAGCCGTAAACTGTTAGACCAAAAAACTGTCCTGAAACAAATAGAAGGTATGGCTTGCCACTGAATTAGCTGAGGTGACTGTTAGTCAATTTAAGTACAGTGACTCCCTCTAGAGAAACATGCCGTTAAGTGGAGCAGTTATGCCATTGCCTTTGCAAGGGATGTATAGTCATAGGCAGCGTGATACAAAAGTGCCTTGCTTTAGGATACAGTCCCCACCAGTAAACGATTGTAAGTGAAGCAAATAATCCGTTGGGTAAGAAGCTGCCTTTCCCAACCCCCTCTGTAAATGTACATGATGTTGGAGGAGAAGAGAAACATTGAAATCTGTGAATATTTTATTCCCTTTTTCATAAATACTGAATGACAAACAGTTTAAACAGAGAAGGCGGGTTCTTGAGGAACAAGCAGATGTAGAGAGGCTTTAAATAATTTGGCAGGCAACAAAGTGGAGAAAAAGAAACAAAACCCTTCTCCTTAAGAGAGAAATGGTTAGTATTTGACTATGCAGTACCCTCTTTACCTCCCTTACTCATTCCCCTCCAGACAGGAGACTGAAAGTACTTTATTGAAAAGTGCATTTGGCCTGACCTGAGAGTTCTGAGTAAAAGAGAGAATTGCAAATGGCTGCAGTGCAGAATTCAGAACTTTCCACCTTTCGTTTTGGTCCCCTTTTCAAGAAATATTTAACAAATTGATAAAAGGGGAAACTGTGCAGTCAGTGAACCAGCCTTTCTTCCCTTAATTCCTGATGACACTTTTGAGTATTAGGAAAAAAGCAGGTGTAAAGAGCTGTTAGAAGACTGCCCTTCAAAGAAAACATGTTTAGTCTGAAACCAGACCTGTGGATAAGTGGCAGAATTGCTGCTGGCTTCAAAATAAAGTCCAGAATTTTCCCTTTTCCAGGAATGCCTTCACTGCCTGTCAGCTTGGTCAGATTACCTCTTAGTCTTGAACAACTGCAACACTGAGGGACTAGAGTGTGTGTCCCCAGTCCCAAAAAAGGCCCATGGAGGCAGTTCTGGATCTCTCTAGGTTTAAACATCATCTAATATTTGACTGTAATGCCAATCTGTACAAATATGGTATAATGAAGTTTATTTTACTGAGTACATAGTGTTAGCTGTACACTTTTTTATTCCTTTAAACAGTCTGGCTGAGAAATTGTTTGCTTGGCTTTACTAGATAGGAGAGGGAACCATTCCGGTGTAGTCCTTTGATTGCTTTGGAACCTTTAAGACTGTTACTGCTAGTGACCAGTGTGCTGTTTTGAGCATTTCAGCCATTTTAATATGTTGCTGAAAATTATTTGAGGATTGTAAAGTATGCTGTATAGACATAGGTGACTTGACCTACTTCCGTGCTGCTATCATTCCCCTGCTGCCAGATATTGTATAGTCTACTATTATCAGGGGTATTTGCATGAGATCACAGCTGCCTGTAACTGAATGACAAGTCATGGTGTTTTCTCTGACAACAGTGTAGCTGTCTCTGAAGCTTGAAGCTGCCCTTTGCTGCTCATACATTCACAGTTGCTGTCTTGGTGAATAGGTGCTCTAAGTTTGAGAGAAATAGCACTAGCCATGTTCTCTCAACAAACCTACTCTTTCTTACTGTCTTAGTAGTAGTGTAGTCTTTGTAATCCTTCATTAGTCATCCCATTTGGTTACATGTGGTTTATTCTGTTAGTCTATGTATTCCTCCATAAATTGCCATTTTGTTATACTCTTCCATAAATTAACTGAACTAGTTACATATAGTTTATTTTGTGCACTGCACTATTTCTGCAAATCGCTGGGTAAAATGGAAGGTCACCCTGTGTGTTTTCTACCAGCTTTTTTAGCTTTTGGTATCCCCAGGCAGTGTAGTAACTGCCATTTGCTCACAGTTAGGGATCCCACTCAAAAATAATTCCATTTGTGAGAGGTGTACACATTTAATTAATCTGGAGGCTTTCCTCTCACCAACAAACCATGGCTTATGGGCGGCACACATCACCACCACAATCTAAACAGTCCCCTTAAAATGTCTTGTGCTAAGACTATAAAAAATGTTCATCAAAATTTCCTAGAACTAGAAGACCAGATCTCTGCAAAAATCCACTAGCTTTTCTCCTTAAAGTATACCTACAGCAGTGAATCAACAAGAGTCAGATCACTTGAAATCTATTCCTCCAAACCACTGTACAAAAATTCTTTAGTGATGACTGTGTTAGATGCACAGATTCTCCCCTCATAAGAGCAGACCAGGGGCAGTGGTGAGTTAGTCTTCTGGGTGGAAGGATTTCTGACATCACAAGGGCCTTAAAGACCCTTTCACCTGACAGATGTTATATGACATTTTGATGGTCTACATGGAAGTGAATGACTTGGAATGCACAACACTGAGGGGCATGCAGACAGACATGCCTGATCTCTCCATGCACGTGACAAGTGCATGTTAGATATTTCCATGAATGTCTCCCAGGTATGAAGAAAAATAACTGGTTTTAATGTCTCACCCCAGTGGGATCCATTGTGTCAGCATGGTGTAAAATGCTCAACAGTCAAACTTTCTTCTGAAAGGATGGCTTGAACCTCTTGTTCTAAGGCTTCAGCATACCAGCTAAGGCCTTTACTACCTCATAGTGTCTTTTTAGGCAGAGATCTGCCAATGGACAAGTAACAAATATATCAAACCTGAAACTAGATCATATTAAGGTTGGAAATCTGAGCAAATTGTCCAACACTGAGTCTTTCCTGCATTTGGAATGTAGCAATTTGTTTAATTATTGAGATTTAGGTTAAATATAAAGATAGCACTCTGTTCATTCATGGGCTTTTCTCCCACCATGCCTTCAAACCTGAAGGCAATTGTGGTGATGTCTTTTCAAGGCCTATAACATCTCAAGGTAGATTCCCAGAGACCCACAAACTGAACTCTTAGAAATCTGGATTACCATATATAGGACAAGCTATTAACTGTTCTGTTATAAGACACCCTCCATGTCCCCTGATGGTCAAGTAAGATTCCTAAATCCATTCAGTGAACTCCCTGTTAACATGAATTCCATTGTTCTGGGGGATTTTAAGTACCCCCCTCAAAGTGGGGTGTTTGTTCTTCCAGTATAGGGTATCCCCAAAAGTACTTAAATAATTCTGTAGAACGCTAGTAAAAAAAAACTTAATTCCGCGGTGGTGCCGCGGTATCGTTGTTGCTTCACAGCAAGAGGTTCTCTCATTTGATTCTCAGCTGGAGTGCAGGGAGTGCCTTCTGTGTGGAGTTTGTATGTCCTCCCCCCGGTTGGGTGGGCATTCGAAAGACATGCGAAAATGAGCGTGCCTTCGGTGAAGGCTGAACGTCAAGCTGGTACCTCTGCGTTCGTGAAAATCTACTGCCAATCATTAGCAGACTGGAGTTCCGCTATGGCAACCCCTAACTAGGAAAAGCCGAAAGACAACAGCAACTAGTAAAAAAAACTTACTAGAGGACATAGTACTCTGTGTGGTCGGTAACATCTCTAGCCACTTTACGATACTGTTCATCTGGGAGTTCCTTCCTTGAACCATAAATCTGTAACATTCATTCTGAGTGCATAAAGCCTTTGCAGCAAATATGTCAGAATTCAAATATTTTAAATGTGCTAACTTCCTGTGGTTTTATGCCAGGGTTTCAGAATTCACTTGTGGCATCATCAGCTCCGACATTGATACAGCCGGTAACTTCACAAAGGACTTCTGTGTCCATTTAGATACACTAAATTGACATTTCCAACCAGAACAAATTTTTTTGTCAGAAGTTGCAAAACAAACTGTGGTGGTCCACCAAGATAAGTAAACTTCACAACGCAAAAAATATTTAAATTATACAGTGTATGTAAACCCCCTCATTTCAAGGATAATATCATATTACTAAAACTTGAAAAATATTAATAGACCTATTAAAGTATGGTTTGAACTTTGTCTTGCCTCTGAAATGGAGGACAGTTATGTAACCTTTAGCAACGTCAGGAACAACACCAAACAGTATTTTGAGCTCATACAGAATGGCTCCTCATATTTTGACCCAATACATGTTGCCAGTATAGCAGCAAATAAATTAATTGCTTAACTTGGCCACCTGCAACTTCTATGCAAAAATCTTTCAACCCATATTTTCACAAAGGAACATGGACTGAATGCGCTAACCAAATCTTGAAACACTTATTCCATGGGACTAGGTGATATTCCATGATGATTAAGAAATATGACTAAGAATGCCTTTGTGGAGCCACTTCTCAAAATGTTTAGCCCAAGTTTAGCTGTGGGTTTTGTCTCTGAAGTTTGTCATATCTCAGTGGTGGTGCCTGTACCCAAGGGTAGCCCTTTCACCTATTCCAAGAATTATAGACCCATCAGCTTGATGAGTCTGATCTGTAAAGCCGTGGACTGAGATCAGTTATAATAAAGTCCTTAACACACTTCATGGTACTGTTTATCTGAGATGATAAAAATCCTTTGTAGGCTTAACCCTCAGCAACTTGGCTTTCAAAGAGGAAGATGGTTGCCTATTGAATCTGGTTAACCTTTTTTTCAAGAGGGTTACATAGGCTGTTAATGGTGGTCATAGCTTTCAATAGTGCATCTCTTGTAGGCATTGTAAGTAAGCTTGATGCTTTATAAATAAATTCATGTGTCAAGTGGCTAAAAAACAGAACTCGAACTGAGAGCAGCAGGCACCTCATCAGAAAGTGTGACCGTGACCAGTGGAGTCCATGCAGGGCTCAGTGTAGGGAGCCTTCATTTTCTACATTTATTTTTCCAGTCTCCAGATGAGGAACCAGGACTTTTGGCCAACTAAGTTTGCAGATCACTAAAAACTGGGAGCTGTTCCATCAACAGGAGCCCACACTTGTAAATATCTAGTAGACTGAAAATGGACTCAAACTAAATCCAAAAAGTGTAAAATATTCATATTTTGTAGAACACCCCTCTCCAAGCTTAGGTGTACGCTTTGCAGGCAGGTGTTAAGCTTAGAGTGGCATGCACCCACTCAGCACTCAAAAGCGTTGCTGATAACCTGAGCAGACCCTGTCTGGAAGCCACGAGCGGAAGCTGAACAAAGAGATGCTCACATCCCTGATGGATAAATAGGCGATTCTGGACTTAAATCTGTTGACCTCTGTGGCTAACTACCAGATTACCAGCTACTTCAAAAGAACCCTATATAGTGGAGCCTAGAGGGTGTATGCATGCATTCTTCTCCCACCAGAAAGGTGTTTATGCATGCATACCCCTACCCCTTTATTCTGCTGGTAGTGCAGAAGGTATGCAGTGAGAAACCCAGGGTTGTTCTCATTGTGGCACTGATGCACTGAATACTGGTTTTCCTTGTTACAACTTGTGAAAGAACTGTGATGTGTCGTGCAAGGGTCTATATTATATATTCGAAGTTTCAAAATTTCAAACCTCATATGTTCCACAACATATGAGTGAAACCTGAAACCTCGAATATATAATAAAGTAAAAAAAAAAAAAAAAAAGTAACGCTCTGAGCAGGGGTGCAAGCCCCCCTGCACCCCCACCTACTTAAATATACCAACTCCAAGACCGCACTTCAGTGCAGAAAAGGGAAATTTTCCCATTCTTCTCGTACGGAGCCATTGCCTTTCATCTTCGTACTCAAGTTCAATCATATGGTGTCAACCATATGACATTCGTACTTTGAAACATTCGGCAATTTAATAGGGACCCATCTTGCAATATGAAGCTAAACCAGCTTACTCAGAGGTCTGGCAGCCTGATTCACCCTGAACTTGTAGATATTCATGCTGATGTCTTGGATGATCTGAATCTCATACCTTTCAAGCACCCTTTTTTCCTAAGGGTATGCTGTTTGTCATGGAGGAAAACCATAACATGTACTATGAGGAAATCTTGACCTAGCAAAATGGCAAAACTATTCATTTTGTTCCAGGAAGAGAAACCAAGACCCAGTGTAATCAGAGGCCTTGTATTTATTGGATCCGGTTTCATCAGTACTGTGCTGTTGTTCAATTATAGTGCATGTGTCTGCCTTCTCATCATGGATTCCATTGCAGCAACCATTAACAAATAACTTGCTAATCTAACCATTCTTAAGTTGAGTTTTTATCTTAGACCACCAAGGATTATTCCACCACTTTAGTATCTTTAATTTAGCTATGTTTTAGATGACCTTGCACCTGTTTGAACTGGCATTATCAGCCCACTCAAGAATTTGTCCAAGAAGACTGTTTTTTTGCAGCCACAAGATCATACCGCATATTATGACTCCAAACTGTAATGTCCAGGGAGCTGTTTTTTTACAGTATTTCACAGGGGTATGGGCAGTGTCAGAAGAAACCATTCTTTAGTCGTGAAGGTGGTGTCTTGAGATCTCCATTAATCAGACTGTCCCCCTGAGTGTTTTTTTTCTCTCCACACTATAATAAAGGCAAGAGGACCTTGCACTTCCTTTGTCTGTTGCCAGTTTAAATATTATCTGACCAGAACAAAGTCCTCCTTAACTTGCCAGATCAGTTGTTTGTGGCCTTCAAGGAAAAGAGGGCAGACAAACATCCAAGGAACAACTTTCCAAGTAGTTAGCTGAATGTTTTGCTTTTTGCTATGAGAAGCATGAGAGGGCCATTCAGGGTCAGGTTATAGTTCAGTCTACAGGGAGCAGCTGCTGCTTCCGACACTTTCTCAAGGACAGGCCAGTATCTAAGCAAACCTTTTCCAAAAAGCTAGCTAAATGCAATGCTTTTATTAAAAGATTGGGAGTGCCATTCAGTGACAGATTTGTTTCACTCTGAAGGCACACCCTCTCAGTTTCCTCCCACCCAATTAGAGTTTCACACCACACATATCACTTACAAACCAACACCCTTCACCACACCCTTACTATCACTCATTAATATATCTAACCCACTTTAAGTTACTGCCCTTAAGCACTCTTCACCAGACATGATGAACTATAAACAGTCCCACTTAATAAAAGTACTAATCTACCTATGTACTGTCATCACCTTTGTCCTGCTCTCCTACCTCTCCTCTTATCACACCCAACTACATATCAGTACCTCCCCACAATGGCAAACCGAACCTCTATCCACTCCCTTGAAACTTTGTAACTTCCCTATCACACTACTAGACCTCACTTCCTCTAGATCAGTCTCTTCTCCCACTACAAACTGTCAGTCAGAACTAACCCTCACTCCTCATTAAGAAATATTAAATTACTACACAAACTATACTGTATCTTCACCTACTCTACAAACTCATTCGCTGTGGTGACATTCACCCTAATCCAGGGCCCACCACAGCACCCTACACAAACTCTAATCAGCCAAACCCTCTGTACTATAGACCTACCTCCTCTGTCCTCTTCATTAACATAAATGCAAGACGTACACTTAACAAAATCCAGAACCTTCACGCCCTTCTAGCTGTATATAAACCAGAAATAGCCATGCTAAGTGACACATGGCTTAAACCAGAACACCATAATAATGAGATTATAGCCCCTGGCTTTAACATAATACGCAGCGATAGAGTAGAGAAAAAGGGAGGTTGCATAGCGATATTGTTCCAAAATCATCTCACCATTTAACAAATTGGTTATAACACCCAAGAAATCAAAGATGTTGAACTAATCCTTGCCAAATTAAAACTAAACTCAAACAAACATATCATTATTGCAGGTGGCTACAATTCCACCAGGCAATAACACTGCTGTAATGGAAAACCTGCTAAACTGGAACTCAAACTCCATGCCACAAGAAACTGTACTATTAGGTAACTTTAATATTGACTGGCTGAACTGCTCTAGCTGCACTCCAACTACCCACATTATCCTCCATAGATTTACCCAAATTATGTCCACCGCAGCCAGAACAGACAAAACCTCAAAACGCGAATCCATCTTAGACTGGATTCTGTTATCTGACCCCGCTCTAGCATGGCACTCTGGCTGTCTACCTGACAGTCTAAATGATCATCAACCAGCCTTCCTAATTCGGAACAGACCCCATTACATAAGCCAACCCAACCTCAGAGTAATACGTAACAAAAAGACCTTTAAAACAACTAACTTCATCAATTCACTACAAAGCTGTAATTGGACACCCTTAAAACTACTATCTCTAGATGACGTCGTACAGTACTTTAACTCCACTTTCCTTAAATTCCTAAACTGTCATGCCTCCTCCAGGACTATAAGACTAAAATGTAACTGTGCTCCGTGGCTAACTAAAGATACAAAGACTACAGTGAAAGAGAGGGATCTGGCCTGGAGTCGATATCAAAAGAACAAAACCAGTAATCTGAGGCAAACCTACCAAGAACTTCAAAACAAAGCCAAAAAGCATTTTGAGGTTTTGTCTGTTCTGGCTGCGGTGGACATAATTTGGGTAAATCTATGGAGGATAATGTGGGTAGTGCAGCTAGAGCAGTTCAGCCAGTCAATATTAAAGTTACCTAATAGTACAGTTTCTTGTGGCATGGAGTTTTAAACGCTCAGGTGAGAACTGCTCTCTCCAAAGCAAAAAACACAGCATCCATAGGACCAGATGGTGTCCCCGGTTGTGTGCTCCACGAACTCAATGAGGAATTAAATCCACAGTTAGGGCAGCTGTTTAATCTTAGCCTCACCTCAGGATACGTGCCTAAGGAGTGGCGTACGGTAACTGTGGTCCCACTTCACAAAGGCGGTGCCTCCACCGACCCTGGAAATTACCGTCCCATCAGCTTGACAAGCCTGATCTGCAAAGCTATGGAGAGGATCATAATGGAACTCATAAATAAAGACTTAGGGGACTTGCAGACTTTGGATCCGACCCAGTTTGGCTTTGTCAAAGGCAGATCATGCCTTTTAAACTTTGTTGACTTTTTCAAAACAGTCACCAAGGCCATTGATGAGGGAAAGGCAGTCCACACAGCCTACCTCGACCTGGCAAAGGCTTTCGACACAATACCCCACTCAGGTATCATTTTAAACTCATCAGCTTAAATGTAAACCCATACGTCACAAGATGGGTTGCAAACTGGCTAAGTGACAGAACCCACAGGGTCAGAGTTGCTGGCGCCATGTCAGACTCAAAGCCTGTCACAAGTGGTGTCCCACAGGGCTCTGTCCTGGGCCCACTCCTGTTCGGCATCTACTTTTCAGAAGTACAAGCAAACACAGGAGGATTATGGCTGACAAAATTTGCAGATGACTGCAAACTGGGCGCCATAGTTGAGAACACATCTGACACAGATATCCTTCAGAAGGGTCTTATAGAAACGGATAACTGGTGCCAGAGCCATGGCCTAAAGTTAAACACCAAAAAATGCATAGTCATACCCTTTGGGAAAAACAAGGTTACCCCTAGCTACCATATAGGTGGCAACCCACTGAGCTCAGAAGAGGTTATCAGGGATCTGGGGACCCAGGTTGACAGGAACCTTTCGTTTGACACTCACGTTGCCAAAGTAGTTCGGAAGACCTTCTACATTGCCCACCTGATCATGAAGGGATTCACATCTAGATCAAGGGAAGTCATCGTCCCCCTGTACTCATCACTCATCAGACCAATGATTGAGTACAATGCCCCATTCGGAATGTATCTGACACGACACCTGCAGCAACTGGAAAGGCCCCAAAAATTCCTCACCAAAAGGATAAAGGGTCTCAAAAATATGTCCTATGCTGCCCGACTGAAGGAACTCCAGCTCTATTCAGTCGCTTACCGTCTGCTCAGAGGTGACCTGTGCCTGACATGCAAGGCCATGTCCAACCCAGAATTGATGAACATGCTTCACCTCAAAAAATCTAGATCCCTCAGAACTACAAGGGCGGGAGACTTAAACCTTGACACGGTTATTAATAGGACGTGCTGGAGGGACAGATTCATCACCCAGAGACTCCCTATGCTGTGGAACAAAATCCCGGTACATGTGAGGCAGAGCACCTCGCTGGCTTTGTTCAAGAGAAATCTTGACCAATGGATGGGAGATCGCAGATATACCCCAGGGATTATATACCCCAGGGATTATCTCAGTGTCACTGCTTGACAGAGGCACAGCAAAATAATGGGCATAGTATCCTCCAAACTAAAGGGGTGGCGAAAGCCACAAAACTCTGGGCTAGGCTTATAAATGCCCTTGGGCAGATAGCCTAGTATGAACCTACAGGAAAAATATGCCAACAACCCTAAGAAATTTTTGGCTACAGTAAATGGTATAATCCACCCAGGTAAAGTCACCACCCCAACCCCAGTACTACCCAAACAACCATGACAACATTCCCACACAATTTAACAAGTTTACCGAAACAGTCCAAACCCTTACCAATGCCCTCAGTACCACTAGCAGCCCTATACCAGGTGCTAGCGAAACCCACCCTACTACTCAAAACAATTCCACCAACTTTTCCCTACACCCTGTACCCACTAAAATTATTTCAAAGCTCCTTAAGAAACTCAAACCAACCACACCAGCTGCTGACACCCTACAAGCCAAATTCCTTCAGATAGCAGCAGATGCCATAGCCTATCCCGTGTCCATCCTCATAAACAGGCCACTTGCAGAATTCAAAGTCCCCACCCTTTGGCAAACATCGCACAACTACCGCCCAGTCGCAACACTTTCACTTCTGTCCAAGATATTAGAGAGAGTTGTACATTCTCAACTACTTCAGTACCTCTTACAAAACAACTTAATCTCCAAAACCCAGCATGGCTTTAGACCATCCCACGGCGCCACCACAGCATTACTATCATTTATAGATATAGTTAACTACAATAGAAACAAGGGACTGTTTGTACCTTCCATTTTCTTAAACTTATCTAAAGCCTTTGATATGGTAGACCAGAACATTCTTCTCCAAACTTTATCTACCCTAAGCCTCAGCCCCTCCACTATATCATGGTTTACTAGCTTCTTACCTGGTTGACAGCAAGCAGTCCTATGGCATGACCAGCTGTCCCCCCTGTATCCATAGGCGTCCTTCAAGGATCCATCCTTGGCCCACTATTGTTCTCACTATTCACCAACCAAATCAATTCGTCCTCACTCACAGCACCAGTAGTACAATATGCAGATGACACCACCCTTATAAGTACTGCCCCCACATTAAAGGAACTGCAAATCCTCACCCAAAACACTTCTTCTCTAGCCAAAACATGGTTCACAAACATCAAACTTATTCTTAACCCCAAAAAAACAAAACTAATTATTTTCGGCCCAGGTCATGCCCCCCCCCCCCCCAACAACACTTTCACCATTCACTCCAAAGATAACATTCAAATCACTCCAACTGCACATACTAAACTCTTAGGTGTAGAAATAGACAATAACCTCAGATTTAACATCCATATAGCACAAACTATTAAGAAAGTTAATAAAAAACTAGGACTTCTCTATAGGAACGAACACTTTATAACTAAACAAACCAAAGCTACTATTACAAGAACTCATCTCTTATCCATCCTTCTCTATGCCTCTCCCATCCTTACTAATCTCCGCCAGAGTGATCTGAACAAAATGGAATCTTGTTATAACAAAATAGCCAAGTTTGCTACTGAACCTCCTACAAAATCCCACCACTGTCTTGCTCTTAACCAACTCAATTGGCTTAAGCTACCTCAACTACTTCTGTTTAAGCAACTCACAATAGTGCATAATCTCTTCTACCTTCCAAACCCTGCACCTCAAAATATAATTAACCCCCCTCATCCCTACCAGAATCTTACAATCTAGTTCTCAGAACCTAATAAGTGTTATCAGACACAAAAATGATGCTGGCAAATCTCTCTGCCTGCACTGTTGCCAAAATCTGGAACTCCCTACCTAGCCAAATAACCTCCACTATTCAATTTAAGAAACTCATGAGAACCCATTCTTCAAGCAATTGGCTTTGTTCATGCTACTCCCCAGGTTAATTTGTGCCAGTACCATGTTCAAGGATTCTACTAAAGGTCCCATAATTTCATTCACTGTAAAGCTTAATAATCACTGGTTATTTCTGTAACAAAATATTGAGAGTACTCCTAATTTAGAAAGACACAAAAAAATTTTTTTTTCTTGTTTATATTTTATATTCTATATAAACCCTACTACTAGAATGCTGTATACTGCCTTTACTAAAGGAATTGTGATTCTATGCATAACTTATGTTTCTGTGGAACCTATATCTCTGTATGATATTCTTGTGTAATTTCTTTGACATGCTGTTGGAGCTCTTCTCCCCGGGCCTCCGCTGAAAATGGATGTGTCTCCAGTCGGACTTTCCCGGTTAACAAATGTAAAATAAATATAGAACAGAGAATCTGAGTAGGTTTGGTCACTGCATTTCCCAAAACGCGGTTGCCCCCAGCCTTTGCCAAGACACGGTTGCCCCCAGCCTTTGCCAAGACGCAGTTGGCCACGTTGTGGACTTCTGGGTGTCATAAAGTGCTTAATGCAACACTGGTCCTTCTAAATAAAAATGTAGTAGAGTTGTCCAAGTGTAGTCCCCCTAACAAAGGATTTTCATGTGGCAGATAACTGCTGTAGTTGTAGGTGTACTTTAGCCTGTCATTGTGGTGGTGGGGGGGGGTTGATTTCTGTACTTCACCTGTCCTCCGAGGAGATGGTGTTGGGCGAGCTTGCTTCACTGCTGAGGACCTTCTTTCAAGGGTGTCTGCTGCTGCTGGCAGGCCCCTGTAGAAGGGGAAAGCACCTAGGATGGCCAAGTCCTAGCATCTTCCCTGGGACTTATGGATACACTTGCTATTTTCTATAAAAAATTAAGAAACATGTATCACTGGCTGCTGTCTTCTTTTTTTTTTTTCTTCCTACTGATGTCTTTTGAATGTGGAGGAGACCATCTCCACTCTGGGGATTTTGACAGCTGTGGCAGTCTGGCCAGGAGGAAGGATGTCTTTCTGTGGCTGTTTATCAAGTTTAAAGGAAATACACTGCAGTAGTGATCCTGTTTGATCATCTATTGCTGTGATGAGTATAATCTCGCAGGTCTACCATTTCTTCTTCTGGCTTACTGTTGCAGTTGTTGCAGTAGGGAAATGTGGATCACTGCCACTGGCCGAGTTCACTGGCGCCCTGATTTCCAGAGCTGCGCAAGTTTCTCCCATGGCCGAGCTGAGGTATCTCTCCTCAAACATCCACACTTACCTAATATGTTGGTAGTGTCTCCTACACCATCTTTAGTTTTTTTTTTCTTGTCCTGTTTCATGTTTGCATTAAGGGAGCTCATTGCAGTCCGATGTCTGTCACATTTAAGATTACAGAACAATGAGCTGATAAGTAACACCACAGGGAAATTTTATTATTTGCAAGAGCTGTTTATTGTGTTTAGTAAATTTCTGAAAGCAGACAAAATGGGTAGCAAATGCCACACGTAGATGTCAGTTGCCTCACAAAAGACTACCACGATCACTGCATTTGTTGCTCAAGTCCTGAGCGCAATGCAGCTGTCTTCAGTATGTCAGAACTTTTGTTCCAAGACTCTTAATGAGAAGGCAGGAAGTTCCCCAAGTGTATTAGAACAAAAAGTGCTTCAAGACCGTGTTAAACCTGTTATGTATGCACACCCACAGCAGCAAGGTGGCACAGGCATCCCTTCCAAACAGAGAAATAAAATGAAAAGCATATCCAAAAAGAGAAGGTTGTGGAGATGACTTGAATTCAGTAGTTTAGAGGAAACTCCTATGTTAGAGGGCATCCACTCCATGGAGGATCTCAAGCTACCCCTAACGTTGATGCCTGTTATTGCTGAGATCTCTGCCCTGTCTTCTTTGGAGACTCTCTTACATTCTGCCATTAGCATGTCCTTCTGGACTGAAGACCAGGCCCAAAAGTCTAAGTTGGATAGGAGTTCATGGGAGTCCACCCCTGAGGAGGACTTGATTGTTGAAGGGTAGTAAGGTCACCACATAGCAGTTCAGGAAGGCCTCTATACTCACAAATCTGTACCCAGGGACATCTGCCCAAATCTCTTGCGGCACCCAACCACCCAGGATCCAGACGTTTGACACCCAGGTGCTTATCAGATGTAAACAGTTGCACTACCTGACTTGTCCTCCTTCCCAGGACTGGCCTAAATTGGCTAAAGGTTTATTTCATTTTCATGTAGTCTGCAGCCAGACCTCAAGTCTTTGGTTACTGGTGTCCCTCCACCCAAAAGGATGGAGGAGGTCTCTCCTGTGAGAGAAATTTTTTTCTGCCTACTCTAGGAATAGGAGGGACTAATTGAGCTGTATCTTTCTTTACTTGTCCTCTGGCTCCACAACATCTCATTTGGAGATGTCTCTCACTGGAGGGAGCACTTCAACTGCTAACACACAGAGGTCTCTACTTCCCAGAAGAGATACCGAAGACATTGTTGGACTAGGATATTCTAAACCTGTAAGTATTTATCCAATTCAGATAATAATGCTTTGAAGCTACATCCCTAGAGAAGAACTCCCACTCTGCCATCACCACCAAGAGACCTGCCCTACAGATACAGGCCAACTGTCCCCGGAAACTGCAAGGGGAACAAGATAATCGGGAAATCATACTGTTCACAATGAGATGTAAAGCAGACTACATAACCAGTATGGGAGAAAGTGTACACCTCAACATCCCTGACTTTCAAGAGACTAAATTGCCAAGCCCACATTCTGAAGTACCAACAACATGCCTCAACTCCACAATGATTGTGGGGGAAAGCAGGACTAAACACAACTGTTCTTAAGCAAGTTTAGACTTGTGTACAGCTGAGTAAATATGCCTTGAAATGGGAGTGCACTTCTGTAGATGCAGCATCCAGAATTGATGCTGTATGCTTAGCTATCATTAGGTATTTTTGGCTGAGTCCATTTCAGAGGATGTGAAAGTGCAGCTCCGTAATGCCCCCCACCCAATGATGAGGGCTTACTCTTCAGACTTTTTGCTTGTGTTTTCAAAACTGTAGGACGTCTGGAAAACTATGCAGTGAAAGATGCTATGTCTTCACTGAAATCAGTATTCCTGATGTGTGGATTCAGTGTTTGTCCAACTAGGGTAGCAGCACTTTACCTTCCCTAGGTCATATGTCCGATGTATGAGCTCAGCTCTTAGTGAGTTGTGGTATATTGATGTATGTACGATCGTGGATCCCCAAATTATACTGCTGGCAACCCATACTCAGGTCTTGCATCCGTGGGGCTGTTTCTTTAGTCATTGGTACCTTTGAGTTGATCATTTTATCCATATAAGTGCCCTATTGGGGAACCTTCCTTTTTATCTATTAGTATTTTGTTTGAAAGTTGTAGAGGTCAGCTAGGAGGGGTAAGTGTAAGTGTGGTAGATTCCATGCAAGGTCTTGCATACCATGCACTTTTTTTTTTTTTTTTTTTTTTTTTACCTAGGCCTGGAACACAATCACAAATCTTGCTCAGTTTGCCAACCATTCATTCCCAAAATCCTTGGGTTGAGGCTTTCCACCCTCAACACTTTCTAGACACCCAGTGTCTTAAACGCTTGGCTCAGTCCAACATGACTGACTCTGCATTCTCAGATGTTGCTCTGCCTCCAAAACAAAAACCCGAAGCAACCTTGAATGGATCCACAGTTTAATGCTTCTGACTCTGACTTACCAGCTGTGGTTGTAGAACTTGCTGTACATCAAGCTGCTACTTAGTTGATCACCACCAAGGCTCCGTTGGAGGCCTTTATGGCTCCTGAGGCCTTCCAGACTGCTGATACTTAGTGGAACTGCATCTCATCAGTTCCAAGGGGCTACACGTCATCCCTCAGATTTTGGTCATAGAAGAGATCCCTGGCTGTTCGATAGAAGTCAGATACGGTTCTAAACCTCCATGTTTCATCCATGTGGATGTCACACCTAAAAAGAAGACTAAGCTTGCAGCTTTTCCCTTAGCAGTTAGGAAAAAGGAGTTACTGGACTTCTCACAGGAGTTGTTCAAAGCTACTATGTCATTAAAACCCCCTTCATATGGGTTTCTGCAACCGCAGTCTACTCCTCAGAAGCCTACCCCAGTTTCCTCTTCTGATGAAGAACAGGACTATGACTCTGACTATTCTCTTGGCTACAGCTGCATTATCCAGGGAAAATCTCTTCAGACAAAGAGGACGCCCTCTCCATAGATTCCCCTACCGAGGAAGCTTCCTTTAGGGCGATTATACAGAACATGATGAAACACTTTGAATGGCACTGTTTGCAGATATCGGATGACCAGAAGTAGTATTAGAATATCTTTGATATTGCTTCCCTTGCCCTTTCTCCAGTCCCTCCTGCCCTCGAGGCTTTCCAGTCCACCTGCTCTACACCTGATTCTCAACCTCCAGCTTCTAAGAGACCAGACGATTTACAAGGTGTGTGATGACATTACATATACAACATTCCAGTGGCAGACCCATCTGCAGTATCTGTCTTCAGTTAAGCCGTCCAAGCATCTGCCCAGTGACGATGCCCTTTTAAATGGACAAAGATAGGGCTATGGATAGATGGGGAAAAGACTTGCACCTCTGCTACCCTTGCCTTTAGGGCAGTTGACTTCCAGTCTCAAATGACAGAATCCTTTCTCTGTCCTGCATTCATTAGTTATACTTTACCCTCGTACAACAGAGTCTAAGCATCAAATTCAGCGCTTAGTATTGCAGGCTACTTGAATAGCCAGAAATATCATTAAGTGCAGTTAATACTGTGGACCTTTCCTCTAGGGCAGCTGCCACTGGGTCTGTTTACAGATATCCATGGCTATGCCGCTAACTTATACCTGAGAAATTCAAATGTAAAGTTCTACACTCTGCCTTTGACGAAGACTTGCTGTTTGGTCCTCAGGAGACCAGCCTGTTCAAAACGCTCCAAGACCAGATTAAGACCATGAAAGACTGCAGACTGAGTCTTCAATCCGTGGTTCCTGGATACCATAGGAACTTACCATCTAAATTGACCTCATTCATTAGAAAGGATCAGATGACAGCTCAAAAACAAAATAAACCCCCTAGGCAAAGGTACTCTGAAAAATCCAATAGGGAGCCTTCAGCAGGCTCACCTCCCTCCAGAAGCAAAACTCTGTGACTGCTTTTGTAGCACCCCCTCCTCCAGCCCTTAGTCCAGTTACTCTTCTTTCCCAAAGATTCTCTCTCTCCATAGTCAGGTGGGAAGCTATTGCCACAGACAGTGGGACATCTGGATTATCATGGACAGTTATGCCATGTCATGAGAAAATATTCTCTCTCGGAAATATCCCTTCCACCCCCAACCAACCAAGACACGGTTCATCAGGAAAACCTCCAGGCCCACAGCTCCACCTAGATCTAGAAGACCCTCTAGAAGGCAACCTCCACAGGCTAGACCTTCTCAGCCTTCCAGCCAAAGGCCTCCCTTTCCTGATAGGGCAGGTAGTGTCTGACTGCCTGCCAGTACTACAGCCCCCCCCTACACCATTCCCCTATCCACTCGCCTCTCTCATTGTCTCCCTACATGGTCTTTCATTACCACAGACTAGTAGGTCCAGTCCATCATTGAAAACTGACACCATGTCCTGGTTCACCCCCCAAACAAAACAGGGCATCCTGCTGCCTCCTCCCAACCAGCTACTCCTCCATCAGGTCCTGCAAACCGTACTGCTACAAGGCACCATAGAACCAGTACCTCCACAGGAAAAAAGAAAAGGCTTCTACTCAGAAATCTTTTTGGTACCCAGAAAGGAGGGACCATGGAGGCCAATCTTAGACCTCTCACGCCTCAATCCTTTCCTTCAAGTTCCTGCCTTTAAGATGCTCACCCTCCCTACTCTTTCCCCTCATCCTTCCTCAGGGCTTCATGGCTACCTTGGACATAAAGGATGCCTACCTTCACATACCCATAAAGCCCACCTTCAGAAAATACCTCGGGTTCATGGCAGGCTCATCTCTTTCAGTTCTGTGCCTTGCCCTTTGGACTTTCTACTGCCCCCAGGATATTTATGAAATGCCTGGCTCCAGTCATTGCCTATTGCAGGGCAGAAGCTATTCAGATATTCCCATACTTTGATTTTCTAGTCCAGGCAGAAGACAGGGAAACTCTTCTAAGCCACTGCCAGACTTCTGCAGTTTCTGGGATTCCTGATAAAGTACCCAAAGTCTCACCTCAATCCCACACAGGATGTTGTCTTCCTGGTTTGCAGGATCAGGACACACCTCATGAAGGCCTTCCTCCCAGCAGAAAAGGTGGTATCCCTTTCAAACCACCCTCTTACAGCCCTGCAAGCTACGGAGCTAACTGCACAACAATTCCTGAGATTGTTAGGCTACATGGCGGCTGCCATTCCAGTGCTGCCCCTAGCAAGGATGCTAATGAAGAAGTTGCAATGGTACCTCCAGTCAGGGTGTGGACCTAGCACTCCCACACTCTGGAGTTCATAATTCCACTGCTCCCCTGTTTACATCAGGAACTGAAATGGTGGCTTGCTCAGGTAACCCAAAACCTAGGCATCCCACTGCAAACTCCCTGTCCCTCCCAGACTATGCACTCGGATGCCTCAGATCTGGGCTGGGGAGCAACTGTAGGAGAAAGGAAAGTACAAGGTTTGTAGACAGACGCAAACAAGACCATATAAACGTCGGAGAAATGAGGGCCATCCTCCTCGCTCTACAGGCCTCCCAACCCTACCTAGAGCAGGGGCCTCTAAAAATATTCACAGACAATATCACAGTTTTGGGTCTATATTAAAAGACCGAAGAGGTGTTTCAGCGAACACCTAATGGTCAACACATAATGAGCGAATGCACTAAAGAGCGAATGCTCAAAACAGTAGTTTCTTTCCCTGGGAAAGAAACCACTAGCGCGTGCACACACACACACACACACACACACACACACACACACACACACACACACACACACACACACACACACACACACACACACTTTAAAACATAACTTGGGGGGGCTGTGCCCCCCCACACCCTCCAACTAAATGCATCAACTCCGTGATCGCACTACAGTGAGGAAAGGGGCGAACACATGGGGATGGCCAAGCGATTTCTTTCCCAGGGAAGGAAATTTCTGTTTTGAGTGTTTGTGCTTTAGTGCATTTGCTCATTACGTGTCGACCAACAGGTGTTCACTGAAACACCTCTTCGTTTTTTTAGTGTAGACCCCACAGTCCTGTGGTATCTCAACAAGCAGGAGGGGACACCAAGTCTTACTTTCTATGCATATTAGCTCTGCAAGTGTGGGAACTTTCTACCCCTCCCTGGGGGATTTCCTTGCAGGCAGCCTACATTCCATCCCTGCACAACTCCCAGGCAAAAAACCTAAGCAGAACCATTTCAAACAACCACGAATGGATGCTGCAAAAGGATGTATTCTTGAATCTGGTCCACAGATGGGGTATTCCACAAATCGACCTGTTCGCCTCCTCCATAAACAGGCAACCTCCTGGCTACTGCACCAGGACATCAGACCCCAAGGCATTAGCAACAGATGCCTTCTCAGTAACATGGAAGGGGAAATTCCTGTATACGTATCTCCGCTTCCCTCTGATTCAAAGGGTCCTGCTGAAAATTCATCTGGACTCGCCGAAAATCTTGCTGGTGACTCCCTACTGGCCAAGACAGCATTGGTTTCTCCTTTACCTGTCTAAAGGCAGTCACCACAAGTTACCCCCCTCAGTAGACCTGCTCACACAGCACAAGGGGACTCGAATACACCCACAGTGGGAATCCCTATACCTCACCCTGTGGCAGATAGGTGTCTGAAAGAGATCAGAATCCTATGTAATGAGGACGTGCTCGCTGTCTTGCAGCAGGCCAGGAAACCTAACCGTAGGAAATCCTATCTGGTGTCACAGAAGACTGTTGGATCCGCTGGAAAGTGATATGCCTCTCATCCTGTCATACCTGTGTGAACTCATGCAGACAGGGTTGTCTTACTCATCCCTGAAGGCACACTTGTCTGCTATCTCGGCTGCTTTCGAATGGATCCACCCCTTCCATCCAGACTCACTTCCAAACATTTCCTCAAGGGTGTATTGCACTTGAGACCACCCAGGAAACTGTCTCCCCCTCCCTGGGACCTTAACTATGTTCTAGAGAAACTCAGTCTAGCTCCTTTTGAACCAGCAGATGAGGCCGCCTTAAAATTTTGCACATGGAAAACTGCATTGCTGGTAGCTCTGACCTCTGCCAGAAGGGTTTCTGAATTGCAAGCTCTTATGGCTACTCCACCTTTTTTAATTTTCCACCTGGACAGGGTGAACCCCAGGAAAAAACAGTCATTTATTCTCAAAGTGGTGAATGACCTATCCTTTAACCAGGCCATTTACCTGCCTACCTTCTTCCCTAACCCACAGGGGGGATAGTGAGAGTGTGCTGCATTCCCTAGATGTCCACAGACAACTTAGGTTTTTATCTACATAAAACCAAATCTTTTAGGAAATCTGACCAGCTGTTTGCCTCCTTCCACCCCAGGGCCTTGGGGAAACCAGTGAGCAAACAAACAGTTTTGACCTGGATATCCTGGACCATTTCTTTCTGCTACCTACACCATGGCAAAACCTTCCAGGACAATGTCAAAGCCCACTCCACCAGAGCCATGGCCTCTTCTGGAGCCTTCTTTAAAGGACTAGACACTAACTCTATACTGGAGGCAGTCATTTGGTCCTCAGTACACACCTTCACCAAACACTACAAACTGGACCATATCTCAAGATCTAGGGTGGGGTTTGCCAGGGCTATACTACACAGATTCCTGGAAACTTCAACTAGGCCACCTCCCATTCCTCAGTGAGCTGTGGTACTCAAGTAGAATACTGCAACATTGAAATAGAAGGACATAGGAAAGTTGTGTAAAATCGTACCATAACCATAGATGTCCTTCTCTTCTATGTTGCAGTAGTCCTTCCCTCCAACCTTCCCCTCCCCTCTTGTATTACTGCATTTGCTGTCTTGGGTGACACTGGGCAGCCTATGCCCTCACAGGACTGGTTCCGACTGGGGCTTCTTATGTTCTGAGGGCTGGTGCATGCAGGCATCACCTTTATGGCCCACGTACCTGCTCCCATGCCACATTACATCCGCACCAAGAGGGACTGAAAATCTTTGGAAAACCTGGCTAGACATACTGGAGAGGAAGAAGGGTAAAACCACAAGTAGAATACTGCAACATGGAAGAGAACATCTATGGTTATGGTAAGACTTTACACAATTTTCCTTTACACAGACAGCACCACAGTCATATGGTACATAAATAGGGAGGCTTCAGATCTTACCAGCTGTGCAGGTTTGCATAAGAGGTATGGAACTTGGCAACCCCAATGAACAATCATGCTCACAGTCACATACATCCCTTCTCGGGATAGTGTGCTAGCAAATTCCGTAAGTCAGTCCCTGGAGGACCTCTATGAATGTGCTTTGAACAGAGAGGTTTACCAAACAGTCACCCTTAAGTGGGGCACTCATCAGATAGACCTTTTGTATCAGCAACCAACTATCAGCTCCCCTAGTTCTGTACCAGAGACCCTTGTCCCAGAGCGTGGAGGACAGATGCCTTTTCCTTCCAGTAGAATAGGAAGTTCCTCTTGTGCTTTCCTTCCTCGGACACTTCCAAGAATTCTTCTCAAGGCACAAAAGGAAACACTCTGACTCCTTTTACTGTCCCCATTTTGGCCGAAGCAGCATTGGTTTCCCCTACTGTTTTGCCTGGCAAAAGAAGTAACAGGAGAATTCCTCTTCAACCGGCCATAACTCAGCAAAAGGGATTGCTGATCCACCCAAACCTTCCATCTCTGGATTTTAATTCCTCAAAAGACACCTCTTCTCTGAAGAGGGGGTTCAAGTCCTAAAGGAGGCCAGGAGACCAACTACTAGAAAATTTTACAGTGCTGAATGGAAAAGGTTTTCCTATTGGTGCTGCAAACATAATCTGGTCCCACTTTTATCTCAAATTCCTGCTGAGCTGCAGCATCTCTTTGAAATACTTAGGTCAGGTTTGGCCTACTGTTCTGTAAACGGTCACCTGTCAGCTGTTAATGCATACCTCCGCCTTATCTCGTTTTGGCTAGGGCGGAGATCAAGCTCTTCTTCATAGGAGTCCTGCACCTTAACCTACCAAGGAAATCCACCTCTACCTGTTGGGATCTTAATTTTGTGTTAGAAAAACTTATACTGCCTCCCTTTGAGCCCCAGCATCTTCCACTTCTCTAAAAATCTATATGTGGAAAGCAGTCATCCACTTGGCTCTTACTTCTGCTAGGAGAGTTTGAGTTGCAAGGTCTCATGGCTGGGGTGAGTTTCAGGGCTAATCCGTCCTTCTTGCCTAAGGTAGTGAAAGAGCTGTCCCTCAGTCAGGCTATTCATCTCCCAATTTTCTTTCCTAATCCACAAACAAGGGGGAAAGAAACTTATATTATCAACATTCACGTGCAACTCAGATTTTATCTGAAGAAGTCTAAATCCCTCATGAAAAACTTGCGAGCTGTTTGCATCATTTATGAGCCCTAAGCTGGGGGCAGCCAGTCTCAAAGCTATTGCTGCTTTGATTTCTAAGGCTGTCTGTCTCTGCTACTCACAGTATGCAAAGACTTTGCCTTTCCTGTTCAAAAGCACATTCCAGTAGGGCAGAGGCTTCCTCAGGTTCCACAAAGGAATAGACTCTATGTCTGTCTTAGAGGCTGCCACTTGGTCCTTTGTACACTCCTTTACCAGATACTACAAAATTGCTTTCTTCAGGTCCAAAGCAGCCTTTGCGCTATCAATTCTGCCCTGGCATTTGGGCATCTCTTCTACTCAGTAGCCAACCACCCTTCTTTTCTTCAGCTCTGGGAATCAACCATTTGTCAGGAATACTGCCACAGGGATTTCAGTCAGGACATAGTACAGTTGTGTAAGAACTTGTCATAACAGTAGATGCCCTGCTGATCGCTGTTGCAGTATTCCATCCCACCCTCCATCTCCTCTGCTATATTTTTCAAACTTCATTTTTCTTTGGGAACCGGTAAGTTTTCTTACCTGTTCGAGCTACACCCCTCCTAGCTGACAAGTCTCCTGTCTCCGTAGTCTTCAGGCTGCTGGCCTGATGACAGAGGATCTGTGTTCTTATATCTATCTATATCCCAATGCATACAAGCTGAGGTGAAGCTTCTGTAGCCCAGACAGACGTCAGCAATGACTATCTATATGTCAGGAATACTGCAACAGTGATCAGTAGGACATCTACTGTTAATGTTAAGTTCTTGCCATCCAGTCTGCAAATTTACTAAAAAGTATTCCTCTACGCGAGAGCTTTTAATACCAGAAGGAGGGTAAAGGCAAACAGACCAAAGGTAAATGTGTCACGTGGAAAGAGAAATGGCAGCAAGAGGATAGAAGTTTAGGTGCCCTAGGGCTCGGCTCCAAGATGGAGCAGCTGTGAATGTACCAATCCCACCCCTGCTTAATCCCCTACCCCTTACCCTGTGTTGCCCTAGAATAGGGAGTAGTCTGGCATCCCATTACTAAACTTGTCGGATATCACCCGAGTTGAGTGAGCCTTCCACATCTTTTCCATTGAATGCAAACTCCAGTTTCTGTCCAGACCAAAAGACCCGGAACATCTAGTTGCTCTCCTCCCAGCAGACATGTTAAGAGTAGGAAATTGTAGAAAGTTTTTCCTTGTGGCAAGAGGCCAAAGAAGCTTAATCAGGATTGTTTCTTGTACCAGGAAAAGCCAGATCCTAGAGACCCATTCTGCTCTTGTCAAGGATAAACCAGTTCCCAGACATTCCAAAATTCAAAATGTTAACTATGCAAGTTGTTGCCATACCGCAGTACCATATGCATCCCCATACATGGACAATGCCTTATTTCAGGCACAGACTTTTGAAGAGATGCAGACAGCACTGGAGTTCAGCTGGACTGACCCAGCAGATTGGGCTTTTCCTTCAACAATCAGAAGTCCAGTTTGTAACAAACTGGAGCAGTAGTTTTCCTGTGGGCACTGCTAGAGGTGCAGTGGGAGTCCTAGGCCAAGGCTTGCCTATTAAAGTTGAAGGTGGAGTTTCTTTCCGCCTTCTTTCAAGACATGAAAGAAAAGTATTGGTAACAGCCAGTTAGGTTAATGTTTAGGCCACATAGTATCCACCATATTAATGGCATCTCGGGTAAGATTATAAGAGAAGAAACTACAATGGTATACCTGAGACCAACTGTCTTGATCTTCATAGTGTGTCGTTTCAGTCCCAGTTTGTATCAGGAGGGAATTTGTGTGGTAGTTGCAACAACTGCAAAAGAACAAGGGCTTTCCCTTCTGACAGTCTACAGATGCATCAAGGTAAGAAGTACCACGTAAACATCAGGAAAATGTTGATTGTCAAATGAAATATCAAAGCCATCAAGACAGTCTGAAAACTTGGGACTGTGACTGCCATCACAGACAACACCACAATTATGTACAAAGGTAAGAGGCTAGCATTACAAGCCTGGGAATAGACAGTGGAATCTAGCCTTCTCCTGAAGGCAACTTATGTACCCACACAGAATAATTCTGTGCAGACCATTTCCATCAGAAGGGCCTGCATTCTCCAGATCAGACTTAATCTCAGAGTTCTTTGCCCCTTGTCCTAATTGTAGCAAGGTTTCCCTGTTAGGGCAATAAGGAACAAATACTGTCATATGTAGATACGGTATATATGCCACAGTGGATGCAACATATATACCAGGTGTGGGAGGATGTCTGTAGTTAGGTGATAGTGTGGCCATGGATGAGTGGTATTTACCAGTGAAAGCTAGGCTAGATGTCAGACTAAGCAAGCAGCAGAGATCCCCATTTTCCTTTCATGGGGTGTTCACCACTGAAAATTAGGCAAGTTGTCAGACGGTGCAAGCAACAGACATCCATGTTTTCCTATCATGGGGTGCTCAGCACTGAAAGTTAGGAAAGATGTCAAACTCAGCAACAGCAGAGGTGCCCATTTTTCCTAGCATAGGGAGCACAACTCCGAAGGTTCGGCTTGATGTCAGACTTGGCAAGTAGTACTGATCTCCATTTTTGTGTCATAACTGCAGTAAGACATCATTGTTGTGGTAGGATCCTTACACAACTGTACTTTTCCTTTGCAAGCTAGCTAGGCTCACCTTTCTTGACAGAATGATGAGCTCACTAGTCCAGGAGGATCTCTTAGTCTTACCTCTGTATAGATAGGCATCATCTGTGGTTGTCTTGGCCCTTTCCACGGGAGATGGACTAAGCACAGCCCAGTTCAGACACTCAGAACACAGAGATATGCATCTTTCAACTTGCTTAGAAAACCTGGATGTACAGCATGAGCTTATTGGCTGTTGGTGGGGACTGGGAAGTTTGATCTCTTGTTTTTACTAGGCTGCCACCATTAACTTCTCCAGGACAAGCTCTTCTGAAGATGTATACATGTGGAGCATAGGAACAACACTTCTCTTGAGAGACCTATATTTTGAAAGGCTGTCCCAGTTGACCTGTCTGTAATTATACTTTGCAGGTCTTGTATTTCTGCCATTAAAATTTTAGCTGCATTAAGAGCCCTCCACCAGAAAAAATTGAAATACCATAATAGTACTCACTAATTTTTTTGCGGTTTGTGGACATTTTGCTGAGGTAATAGAAGGCTGCTTTCTTTCTAGATAAATTAAAGGTGTATTTATTGATTGATTTTAAATGGAATTGTACAGCTGAAGAAGACCAATTTTCAGTAGAGGCCCTTGGAAAAAAGCTCCAGTAGTTAGGTAATAGTAAAATACAAGTAAAATACAAGCACTTTGAGAGAGAGAGTTTAGTGTTGTGCTTTTGTTCATCTGTGCCATTTTTTTACATTTGTTCAATTTTTGTTGCAGAAAAAGAATCTAGATGGAAGATGAGCTGATTGCCCTGGATTGCCTTATTTATTATAATGCACACAGTTTGATAAAGATTCTAAAACAAAAATTGTCCTAGTAAAAATGTATTCTTGTCCTGAGTACTTTGCCTGCTACAAGAATCTGTCTGAAAGATTTGCTGTTAAGAAAAACGTTTGTTTTAGACTCTAGCAAGTAGTAATGGCAGATATTCTTGAAGGGACAATAAATATATATATGATTTATTGTGGAGTCCTGGAGTTTCAGTATAGAGACTAGAACAGAAAAATGTACTTTAGTAGTAGAAGTGTTTTCTTGAATAGTCCTTTAAAGTGACTGCAATGCAATGCTGGTAACAGGATAAAAGTGAATTGGAGGGAATGAAATGGTTATAAGGCTTTACTGACAGAATTGATTTATTTTTAAACAGGATTTGTTGATGTTCAACCCAAGAAAGCGAATCTCTGCATTTGATGCACTACATCATCTCTATTTCAAGGACCAAGATGAAAACGCTTAACCACTAATGAGAGGTATTCATCATTAATGGACCAAATTCTGATGATGAGGGCAGATAAGATGATCGTGTTTGGAATCCTACCATCATGCATTTGCACAGCTGAACAGGCTGAGTTTGTGGCACAGGAAGAAACCGTTAAGTCTACTCTAAATTTACTTTTCTGACATGATGTTCTGCTACATCAGCAAGCTTAATGCTGGCCGTGCCTAATGAGCTCTAAATCTGTGGCCATTATGCTGTTGGATCCTTTACCAAAACTCTCCCAAAAGGAAAGAATATGCAAGGTTTCAAGGTATCCAGTGGAAAAAAATAAACAGCTGTGCAATATAGATGGGGGAGAATGGGTGAATGTGGGAACAATTCATTTAAAAAATAAATTGCACACCGTTCTTTAATCTTGCATACACAGTTCTTAAATCATTGGTATAAAAAGACCTGCACTGCTGTGTTCATTATTAGCTTTTGCAGAATACTTTCTGGTTTTCATTATGTTCACAAGCATGATGTATTGTAAGTTCCTGTTTCCAGTTAATGGAGCAAATTAAGTAACCTAATTGAAAGCAGCTAGAGTCTTGTGTCATTATAGCATCCCCCTTTGACACCATCAAGGTACAGTTTTAAGTCTGGTTTTAGGTTGTATGCAACATATATATTGAAGCAGCCTGAATGTTAGTTCAGGCATTTTTTTCCGCAGTATGTATGGATGGCAAAGCTTACAGGTACTGCTATGTTGACCTCTTTACCACAGCATGAAACTTTTATTTTGAAACAGTTCTGAACCTTGAAATAAAATAAGTACTAAATAACCATTGTGGGGAACTGTGGGAACAGAAAACCAAAATCAAAACATTGAAAGGTGTAGGGGATATTTGCAGTCTGTTACACGGAGACCTGTTGCAAATTAAACTGTAAATTACAGTACTTGTATTTGTGTAGTCCACACAAACTGTATAATGAAGTGTCCTTGTACACAAAGTGCCTTTCCAGCCATATTTGCCTTTTTTCCCCACATAAGGATAATAAAGTACTCATGTTTTGATATATAGCAGAGCTGTAATAAGCTGTATTTGCAGGCAACTTCCAAGGACTTAAAAGGATCCCCTGCACGGAGTGCTGTGTACAGACTACTACAGTTGGAAACGAGTGTGGGTGTTTATTACATGAGCAAAAGAGAAGTCATGCAGACAGTTTATGGCAGTACATTGCTGATACAGTACAGGAATGAAAGAAGCCATGTCTGTTTGACACTGTGCATGTAGGGATGATGTGTACTGTGAGCTGAGTATGACCCCTCCTTGGGAGCAGGGCCCTGAGGTGGTGTTACTGGAGGTTAGTGAAAATAGTGCTGAATGAGCTTAAAGGAGTGAGAGAGGTGACGGTTATGTATGTACTTGTATGAATTACTTTAAACACTAGTCACTTAATGGCCAAGTGTAAGTATCCATAACAGGTATTCACAGATTTTGTTATCTGTGACAAAATAAAGTTCAGAATTTGTCAATGTGTTAACTGTTTTGTACCGTTCATATCCATGAAAATGTACTTAATCCATAAAAAAAACTTAGACTGCAGCAGTGTTGCTAAAAGACCTGTTCTGTTGCATTGAGGAGAAACACTGAGATTGTGACTACCTTTTACCTTACTGCATCGTCTGCTTTATGTTGGGACGTAAATAAGTTGTAGTTGGCTGGCTTGGGTGGTGTAGTTTTTGAAAGCTTTGTTATTTAGGAATTGGGTGCATGTTTATATGTCCCTGTTTTGCCTTGGGTAAGTTACACCTTTGCTTGGCAGGCAGTGAAATGAGAGTCAGTTAATTAGCAGCTTCAGGAATCCTGTACTTCTGTGCTGGTAAAACAAGGAGAACAGGAAATAAATGTTGCAGACATCTTGGAAAGCTTCCTCTTAGAGGTTCATGGGTAAGTACTAGGCTAGCTTCCCTTGTGGTCCATTTTAAGCCTAGCTAGTTTCCCTTTTCATGCTCAAAATAACCTGTCCCATTTGGTAATTGGCCTTACCCCTCACATGGTCCATAATTATATTTTACCCTTAGTCAGACCAACTGGGATCATACTATGGATAATTTGAGAGGACCCATGCATGGCATAAAGCATTTAAGAGCTGTATCTGTCCATTAGTAGTACAGTGGACAATCCTGGGGTATTTTTTTTTTGTTTCCCATCCATAGAACTAAGTTGCTGTTGAAAATAGACAGGGGTGAACTTTGTTTTATGTGGATGGAAAGTCTGTTCATTAGCAGCAGTATACTTTGAAAAATATACCTGTCCTTCCAAACCGTTCTGTTCATGTTGCAGAAGAGTTTTAGATCTCTAGACTAAGCATTTCTGATGCCATTCGACTTGCTGATAATGCAGTAAATCCATAAGTAATGGGTCGAAGGATACCTTGTATGCCAGACACAGGTCACCTCATAGCAGTCTGCACAATACCAGTTATAGTGAGAGGGCTTTGAATAGGTCTATGTAGTACTTGTTTAGACCTTGTATCCATTTAGTAAGGTATCTCTGTGGGCATTCCAGTTGCTGCATGTGTCTGGACACATGCATGCCAAAAGGGGCATTATATTTAATGATTGGCGTAATGAGGGCTCAGTAAAAGGAGACACTGACATCCCTAGATGCAGACACAATCCCTTTGTAAGTTGTGCAGTGTAGGAGAACTTTCTTACAATAAACACGGTCAAATAAGGTCAGTGTCCACATAAGCCATGTTCAGCATTGTTTCCTTGTGGTTGGAATTTGGGCAGCCTGACCAAGTTTGTCTCCTGCACACCAGGAAAACAAGGTAGCCCTGTAGCAAAACAAGTATTGTCAGAATAGTTCGTTGATTACTCTCTGCCATGGATAAGACACGAAGTGCAAGTTAAGAGCAAATTCTAAAAGTTCAGCTGCAATTGCAGGAGCCATTTTGAAAATGTTTCTCTCTAGTATTTGCACTACAGTTACCTGGGCCACTTTTCATACTTTCTCCAAGCATTGCAAACTGTATGTATTGCAGTAATAGGCTCTCTTTCACATAACACTGATAGTCTCCCAAATTCTCCAGTGTCTTGGACTACTGGCTCTACCCCTCTCTGTTTGCTATGCTCACTCGGCTCCTCTATCCTACCCCCATTCCCACCCACCCCATATCAATTATATTTATAGTGGCGCACCACACCCTCTGTTTCCTCCCACCCAATTAGTTTCACACCACACATATCACTTACAAACCAGCACTCTTCACCACACCCTTACTATTGCTCATTAATATATCTAACCCACTTTGTTACAACCCTTAAGCACTCTTCACCAGACATGAACTATAAACAGTCCCACTTAATAAAAGTACTAATCTACCTATGTACTGTCATCACCTTTGTCCTGCTCTCCTACCTCTCCTCTTACCACACCCAACTACATATCAGTACCTCCCCACAATGGCAAACCAAACCTCTATCCACTCCCTTGAAACTTTGTAACTTCCCTATCACACTACTAGACCTCACTTCCTCTAGATCAGTAATTTACTCCCACTACAAACTGTCAGTCAGAACTAACCCTCACTCCTCATTAAGAAATATTAAGTTACTACACAAACTATACTGTATCTTCACCTACTCTACAAACTCATTCGCTGTGGTGACATTCACCCTAATCCAGGGCCCACCACAGCACCCTACACAAACTCTAATCAGCCAAACCCTCTATACTATAGACCTACCTCCTCTGTCCTCTTCATTAACATAAATGCAAGAAGTACACTTAACAAAATCCAGGACCTTCACGCCCTTCTAGCTGTATATAAACCAGAAATAGCCATGCTAACTGAAACATGGCTTAAACCAGAACACCATAATAATGAGATTATAGCCCCTGGCTTTAACATATAATACGCAGCGAGTAGAGAAAAAGGGAGGTGGCATAGCGATATTATTCCAAAATCATCTCACCATTTGACAAATTGATTATAACACCCAAGAAATCAAAGATGTTGAACTAATCCTTGCCAAATTAAAACTAAACTCAAACGTTGTTGCAGGTGGCTACAATTCCACCAGGCAATAGCACTGCTATAATGGAAAACCTGCTAAACTGGAACTCAAACTCCATGCTACAAGAAAATGTACTATTAGGTGACTTTAATATTGACTGGCTGAACTGCTCTAGCTGCACTCCAACTACCTACATTATCCTCCATAGATTTACCCAAATTATGTCAACCGCAGACAAAACCTCAAAACGCGAATCCATCTTAGACTGGATTCTATTATCTGACCCCGCTCTAGCATGGCACTCTGGCTGTCTACCTGACAGTCTAAGTGATCATCAACCAGCCTTCCTAATTCGGAACAGACCCCATTACATAAGCCAACCCAACCTCCGAGAAATACGTAACAAAAAGACCTTTAAAATAACTGACTTCATCAATTCACTACAAAGTTGTAATTGGAACCCTTAAAACTACTATACCAGGTGCTAGCGAAACCCACCCTACTACTCAAAACAATTCCACCAACTTTTCCCTACACCCTGTACCCACAAAAATTATTTCAAAGCTCCTTAAGAAACTCAAACCAACCACACCAGCTGCTGACAACCCTACAAGCCGAATTCCTTCAGATAGTAGCAGATGCCATAGCCTATCCCGTGTCCATCCTCATAAGCAGGCCACTTGCAGAATTCAAAGTCCCCACCCTGTGCCAAACATCACACATTATTCCACTGCACAAAGGGGGCAACTCCTTAGAACTCACCAACTACTGCCCAGTAGCAACACTTTCACTTCTGTCCAAGATATTAAAGAGAGTTGTACATTCTCAACTACTTCAGTACCTTTTACAAAACACCTTAATCTCCAAAACCCAGCATGGCTTTAGACCATCCCACGGCACCACCACAGCATTACTATCATTTATAGATATAGTTAACTACAGTAGAAACAAGGGACTTGTTTGTACCTTTCATTTTCTTAAACTTATCTATAGCCTTTGATATGGTAGACCATAACATTCTTCTCCAAACTTTATCTACCCTAAGCCTCAGCCCCTCCACTATATCATGGTTTACTAGCTTCTTATCTGGTCGACACTAAGCAGTCCTATGGCATGACCAGCTGTCCCCCCTGCTACCAGTATCCATAGGTGTCCTTCAAGGATCCATCCTTGGCCTACTATTGTTCTCACTATTCACAAACCAAATCCATTCCTCCTCACTCACAGCATCAGTAGTACAATACGCAAATGACACCACCCTTATAAGTGCCACCCCCACCTTAAAGGAACTTCAAATCCTCACCCAAAACACTTCTTCTCTAGCAGAAACATGGTTTACAAACATCAAACATATTCTTAACCCCAAAAAAACTAAACTAATTATTTTCGGCCCAGGTCATGCCCCCCCAACAACACTTTCACCATTCACTCCAAAGATAACATTCAAATCACTCCAACTGCACACACTAAACTCTTAGGTGTAGAAATAGACAATAACCTCAGATTTAACATCCATATAGCACAAACCATTAAGAAAGTTAATAAAAAAACTAGGACTTCTCTATAGGAACAAACACTTTATAACTAAACAAACCAAAGCTACTATTACAAGAACTCATCTCTTATCCATACTTCTCTATGCCTCTCCCATCCTTACTAATCTCTGTCAGAGTGATCTGAACAAAATGGAATCTTGTTATAACAAAATAGCCAAGTTTGCTACTGAAACCTCATACAAATCCCACGACGGTTTCTCTCTCTTAACCAGCTCAATTGGCTTAAGCTACCTCAACTACTTCTGTTTAAGCAACTCACAATAGTGCATAATCTCTTCTACCTTCCAGAAAAAAAACGCTGCACTTCAAAATATAATTAACCCCCTCATCCCTACCAGAGTCTTACAGTCTAGTTCTCAGAACCTAATAAGTGTTATCAGACACACAAATGATGCTGGCAAATCTCTCTCTGCCTGCACTACACTATTGCCAAAATCTGGAACTCCCTACCTAGCCAAATAACCTCCACTATTCAATTTAAGAAACTCCTGAGAACCCATTCTTCAAGCAGTTTGTCTTTGTTCATGCTACTCCACAGGTTAATTTGCACCATTACCATGTTCAAGGATTCTACTAAAGGTCCTATAATTTCATTCACTGTAAAGCTCAATAATCACTGGTTGTTTCTGTAATAAAATATTGAGAGTACTCCTAGTTTAGAAAGACAAAAAAAAATTTTTTTCTTGTTTATATTTTATATTCTATATAAACCCTACTACAAGAATGCTGTTTGCTGCCTTTACTAAAGGAATTGTGATTCTATACATAACTTATGTTTCTGTGGAACCTATATCTCTGTATGATATTCTTGTGTAATTTCTTTGACATGCTATCGGAGCTCTTCACCCCAGGCTTCCGCTGAAAATGGATATGTGTCCAGTCGGACTTTCCCGATTAACAAATGTAAAATAAATAAATAAAAATAAAAACGTTCCTAAATCTGGAACAGCTGGGTCAACTCTTAGGGGTATATTGTCAATGTGGTAATACTCTAGGGTAGATGACTTCCCAAAGGATGCATTGCATCGTTTGGCATTTAATTTCAGACCATGATTTTTCACACCGGTTATTTATTTATTTTTTTTTGCCTGTTCTCATATCTGCACCGTGTGCTTCTAGGCAAATTTGAGTGTGGATTTATTAGGTAAAGGAAGAGCAGATTTTCCTTTGACAGGATCCTCCTGGTATAATCTTTAAAGTTTCAAAGTAACCATGATGAAAACCTCATTTGGACTGTTAGAACAAACCACATTTTTACTAATATATGGGTGTACAGAATGAAGAGACTACTCTGCAGGCCATAGCGTAACTGAACGTCTGCTGATATCCCCTGTACATATCTCCAAGGGCAAAGATTCCTAGCACTTGCAGCACAGAGCTACCTAAATTGGTATAAAGGAGTGTATTTTTAAGATGTGATGGCATTAATATATGTGCCGAAAGAAGAGTGTAGCAGATGTAGAGATCTTGTGCTTGCCAGTCTTTGAATAACAAGAAAAGGTGATATGATATTTTCTGTCAGAATTTGGGTCATTATTTACATTACTTAAATTTGGGTGACACAATTCTCTCAGTGGAACTGTCTGGAAGTGCAGCTTATAGCATTTATAGAATTAAACATCTTTCTTTGAGGGACTGAATAGTTGCAACTAGTGGGGTATTCTCTTCTATGGGGGAGTCTGGCTGATTCTGTTTATAACAGCATTTACAGGAGCCTTGCACTCTGTGGTCCCATGTGCTGCATATGCAGGATTTGTGTTGAAGGGGAAAGGTTTTGCTGTTTGCCATACTCAGTCCTTTAATATAGGTTATTACAGTTTCTAGTGGCAGTCACAGGAATAATATCCATTTGATGATGAACAGTCAGTCAGATGTGACACCACTGGCATCATGTTTAGTGTACCAAACCTTGTTTGGTGTTGATAACTGCAGATCTGAAGTTGTTGTTTTCATTTCATCTTCAACCTGAGGAACTCTGATCCGGCATGGATCTGACTCAGACGTATACTCCAGCATCAAATTCAAAGTCCAAGCTCCTCCCCTACCCATAATGTCCCTCTCTCCCTCCTCCCCTCAGATTTTGTTGCAGAAAACAGCACCAGATTACCTCAGTGTCACTGCTCAACAGAGGCACAGCAAAATAATGGGTATAGTTCCCCATACTAAAGGGGTGGCGTAAGCCACAAAACTATGGGCTAGGCTTGTAAATGCCCTCGGGCAGATAGCCTAGTATGAACCTATGAACCTATAAACCTATGAACCAACCTAAGAGGCCAACAGGCCTATAAAACCTAGTATAACTGCATAAAAGTCGACCCACTGAAAGCTGGATAGAACTAGAAGTTCCATATTACTTCAGTCTACTATGCAGCCCAAAAAGGCAGGGGGAAGGAAGGGGAGGGATGGTTGAAGACAAATGAAAATAAACAGCTCTGATGGAATGTTATGGTAAGTGCATAACTTATTTATCTGAAGTTGTTTTCATTTGATATTCAACCTAAGGGACAAAGTCCCTAGCTACCAACAAAACATGGGGGGTCCTTATGGAAGCATATTCTGGAACATGGCTGACCCAAACAGTACCTTGCTACTGGAAAGATCCAATTTATAATGAGAAATAAAAGTATGTGATGAGGCCCAGGTCGCAGAAGAACTAATATCAAGAGAAACTCTGGACCAAAAGGCTGCAGAAGTTGAGACTGACCTGGTAGAATGCACCCGGATAGGTCCTGACTTGATAGGCCAAGAAAATGCACTCTGAAATCCAATGAGCAATGGTAACTTTAGAAACGGGCTTCCCCAAAAAAGGTTTGGAAAAAGACAAAAAGCTGATCTGATTTACATAAGCTTTTGGTTCTATGCAAATAGAAACAAAACACAGCTGTATGTGCATGTCTAGCAGGTGAAGTTTTGGAAATTTGGAAAGAAGCCTGGCAAATTAATGACCTGGCTTTAGAATCTAATATTAACCACCTTCGGCAAGAAAGATGGATTGGTCCGCAAGGATACTCTCTTTATGAAAAATTGGGTAAGGAGGCTTAATAGTGCTTGAAGTTAATAAACTCTCTTGGCCGAAGGAATTGCCACCAAAAATGCAGTTTTCCACGACAAGAACTGCAAATCTACCTTGACAGCTGGATTGAAAGGGGAAGAAATTAAAGCCTGCAGAATAAAGGTAAGATCCCAAGGTGGTGTGGAGTCCTTAACCAGAGGCCGAAGGAGAAAGGTACCTTTCAAAAAGGCCTTACAAAGTTTAGCTGAGGCTAAGGAGGCTGAATTTTCACCCACATGGAAGTTAGAAATTGCCACCAGTTGGACATTAACAGTGGTGAAGCTAGCTCCATGATTAAAAATATCAGCCAAAAAATCTAGAATGGCAGGTACTGGAGCTGTGAAGGGATCAAGGTCACACTGAGATGCCCAGATCAAAAAATGCTTCCATTTGGTAGAGTAGATCTTCCATGTAGAAGTCTTGTGAGCTGCAATCAAGATCATCTTAACGGGAGGAAGAGCGCCTGGTTGTCCTGGCTATCATGGAAATTGGAGCAGCCACACCGTGAGCTTTAGGCTGACTAGATCTGGGTGAGGAGCCCCTAACAGGTGTGAAATCCGATTCAGAACCGGATCCAGAGTACATGGAGGGAGCACTATACAAGACCACAGAGTGGAAAACCAAATCTGACGAGACCAGAAAGGGGCAATGAGGATAACTGAACTCCCCCAGCGATTTGAGCTTTCTGAATGAACTTGGGGATAAGGGGAAATGGAGAATACGCATAAAGTAGACCAGAGGGCCAAACACGAACTAGAGCATCTCTGGGGGACTCCCCTGGAGAGGGGAATTGGAGCAAAATACTAGCTGCACTTCATGTTGAAAGGAGAGGCGAAGAGATTGCAGCAAGGCCGACCCCACTCTAGAAAGATCTCCGCTGATGGATTCAGATACCACTCATAAGGCATCAGAATAGAATGGCTGAGCCTGTCCACCAAGAGGTTGAACTTCCCCAGAATGTGCATTGCCACCAGAAAACGACTGATGGAGGTCGCCCACTCCCACAATCTCATGGCCTCTCAGTAAAGGGAATAGGACCTGGTTTCCTCCCTGCTTGTTGATATACCAAACCACAGACATATTGTCCATCTGTATGACAGTCCCCGAAGGAAGAGAGGCATAAAGAGCTTGCCATGCCAAAAGCACTGCCCTGATCTCCAGGATACTGATATGCAGATTGGTCTCCAGAGCAGACCACATGTTGGATCGTCCTTCCCATGCAACGCCCCCACACCAGAGCAGGGAGGTGTTTGGTCATGAGAGAGGGAAGAATAAGCTGTCGACCCAGAAGGACCGGGGATTGGAGCCACCAAAGAAGGGAGTCCCTGCAAACACGAGACAGTCAATAGGATGTGACAAGGGAAGGTCGAGCAATGATCATTGAACTGCTAAGATCCACTGCAAGGACCATCATGTGAAGGTGCCTATTTGCGACAAAGGTGATCGTGGCCACCATGGACCCCAACGTTTGAAGAATTAAGTCCGCCGTGGGGAATTGGGCTAGAAGAATGTCCTGTGCATGACTGCAGAAAAATGTTGCCTTATATAGTGTCTAGTCTAACCCCTGTGAAATCTGAACTGGTGCCCTCTGGGACTTGGTGAGATTCATGGTAATACCCTGGGACAGGGCTAGATGAAGAAGGTAATCCCTGGTCTGTATTAGCTGATGCCTGGAAGGAGCAGAGAGGAGCCAATCATCCAGGTAGGGGAAGACCTGAAATCCCTGCAGTCGCAGGTGAGCCACCACTACCTCCATTACTTTGGTAAACACCTAGGAGGCAGTGGTGAGTCCCAAGGGGAGTAGTCTAAACGGAAAATGACTGGCTCCCAGCTGGAAGTGGCAAAACCTCCAGGAGCGCCTGTCCATCTTGATGTGGTAGTATGCATCCTGGAGGTCTACCAAGCATATAAAATCGTTCATCTACAGGAAGGGCAGAATGGACTGAAGGGTGACCATCTGAAACTTTGTCTTCATAACGGACAGGTTCAGGGTTGACAGATCCAGAATGGGTCACAAGTCCCTGTTTTCTTTGGCACCAGAAAGAACCTGGAATAAGTGCCTGATCTGGACTAGTGTAGTGTGATGGGCTGGATGACTTGTTTTGTGAGCAAGCTGGCAATTTTTGTGCCTGCCTCCTCCCGTTGACCAGGTGGAATATCCGGGAGGTGTCGGTGGAGTGTGGGGGGGGGTGAAGAAACGGAATACAGTAACTTCTGGATATGATCTGCAGTACCCATCGATCATTTGTAATGGACTCCCAGGCTGTTGGGTGCAGAGATGGGCCCTCCTCGACTGCCTCCAGAGAATAGTCAGGCAATCCCTCAGGATTGCTGAAAGGGTCTGTCCAAGGAAGCATCCCAAGACCCTTGGTTCTTCAGACCTCCTCTGCCACGAGGGGTGGTGCCTGTCATATCCCCCTCTGCCCCTGGGGGAAGACATTTCCTGAGAGTCTTGGGGAGAACCGTGAGACTACAGCTTCTTGAGCCCATGCTGATTCCTTGGAAGGGATCTTTGTGGAGTGGAGAAGTGGATCCCGATGGCAGACAAGGTCTTTCCCTCCTTCTCACTCTGGGTTAACGTATCACGAACCATTTTTCGAAACAAGAAGGAACCGTTGAAGAGAGCGTTCGCAAAAGAAGTCTTGTAGGGCTCCAAAAAGCTGTGCCAGATCTGAGACCCTCAGGTTGAAGACAAATGGAAAGCAACAACTCTGATGGAACGTTATGGTAAGTACATAACTTATTTTTATTGCCATCTAATAGAGTTAATGCTATCTTGACCACTTGTCAGCTAACTGAGGTGGAGTCAAGAGATGGACAGAGGCATCATCTCTTAAAGGATTATTCATAGGTTCACCTGTGTGAGGGATTTGCTACAAGTATGGAAGCCACAAGTTAAGATAAAAGGAGTGTAGCCTGACTGCTCTTAAGTCCAGTTGGAGAGCACTGACCTTTGCCTTCATGCGCTTCAGTGCATCCACAAGTGAGGTTGATGGCAAGGTCTTCTGACACTATTTGTTTTGTGAATCTCTGAAAGAGGAGACAGCACTCCTTTGAGGGCTTAAGACCCCGGTGAATGTGCTCATTGGTATTTACACACAGCCTGTGCCTTATGCTGTCATACATTTGCTTGTTGTGCTCTTGGCCACTGGTTCATGTTTGAAAAGTAGTGTAGAAAGTCAGCCCTTTAGAAGTGTCTTTCTCAGACTGGGGTAAGATTGTCCTTCAAGCTTTAGCTGTTGCAGCCACAATGTTGTACCCATTGTTGACATTGAAAATTGTTGCTCAGTGTGTTGGCCACTCACTGAAGCATGCTTGAAATCCATAGGCTGGTGAAGCTTCCCATGAACATTGTCTAGCTTTTTAGCTTTGTCTTTGGAGTTTGCTTTAATGGCACAGGTTTCCTGGATCAGTCCCACCAATACAGGCCTATTCTATGCAAGTCATCCAAGAGCACATCATGTTGTGACTGAGGTTTTAATGTGATGTGGCAAATTTCATAGCCGATTATAGTTTAAAGGTAGGCTAGGAGCAATTTGGGGGCCATCATGTGACACACTGATCAAGTCTATACTACAATGAACTGAAAGATGTTCTTCGTGTCTTACTGTTGTAGTCATCACACTTGGGTTATCATGCCAGGGTTAGGCCTTAATCTGCCCGAATACCAGAGGCTTAATATTTCTGCAGCGGTTGCTGTCGCTCCAGGACTGACATCGGGTCATAAGTGGTATAAAATCAGGCAGCTGACACCATTACATCAGTCTTCCTTGCCGAGGAGCCTGAAACAGATGCAGTTTGCACAAGTGCTGGTTGGCCGCTACCTGAGTTTTCGTTTCCGAATTGAATTTGAAGTCTTCTAAAGCTAAATACCCCATTGGGGGATCCTTTTTTTCTTGCTCTAACCCTTGTCAGAAAAAGTTAATTGTCTCGTCTGTGGAAAGCAAATGCCACCCCGAGATTTCCATTCTTACTGCGTCACCTGTTTAGGCCCAGACCACAACGTCCCTCATTGTCGGTTTTGTGCTTTGTTCAGTGCCAGAATTGTACGTCGTCATGCCCTTATTGTAGCTAAATATTTTCACTCTCTATAGCCATATTCCGAAGTGGCTTCGGTAAGCTATCCAACTACTGGTGTTCTGCAAAAACGTAAGGGTAAAGACAGACCGCACAGGTCCAAAACTGCCAACGATGCTTCTGTTAAGCTAGTCGCTAGTTCGCCGGTCCTCAGTGAGGCGCTTTCGCAGCCCCTGATGCCCACTTCTGTGGATTCACAGGCCGCTACTGAGACCTGTTTGGAGTCTGGTTTTCCGCAAGACTCTCCTTTGACTAAGAATCATGCGGATGTCTCTACCTAGGATGGGTCCGGAGCCGCTGAGCAGGCACCAGCTTCCGAGGAAGTTCTTCGCCCTACCGATACTTGACACAATCCAACAACTTCTTTCGTGTCTTCAGTTCTTTCTAAAACTATTGAGTTTCTAAGGCCCAGGGTATGAACTACGCCTAAAAAATGACCCAAGCTCAAGCACTTGCTTCCATGCCTTAATCTCAAATGCTTAAAATGGCAGAAGACCTTATCTTGCTCATTAGGGGAAGCCAAGGCTACCCCTTCCAAAAGAAAGAGACTTGTCCCCAGCAGTTTTATCTGAACAGGAGTCCGATGACTTTGTCTGCTTATGAGGATTCAGATGCAGAGGAAATCCATTCCTTCTGCCTCTCCTCCAGAGGATTTTTCATTTGGTGAAAACCTACATACTTTAAGGGAGCATTTCCAGTGTGAGTGTCAGGACTATCCTCAGACCAAAAAGAGACTCGGGGAATTCTTAGATTTACCACAGCACAGACCTTTAGCCATTCCTCCTGTCCTGGATGTTGTGAACGATGTTTTTATGGAATCCAGTTTAACTCCTGGCACCCTTCCTCCTGCTCCCAGGAAGCCTGATGGGTGTTCAAGTCCCTGACTCTCAGAAATTTCTTTTTAAGAATCCTACTGCTGACCCAAAGGTCATCTCCCAGGGACCTAAAGGAATAAAAGCAATCAATGCCAAGAATCCCACCCCCTCAGACAGGGATTCCCGAGCTTTAGACATATGGGGTATAAAAGTACACACCTCTGCATCTCTTGCCATTAGAGCACTTAATTGTTAGTTCTACATGCTGAAATACCAGCAACATACTATGGAACTCCTTAAACAAAAAATATTTACCTTTCCGGCTTGTGCAGAAAATAAAGAATTACAGGAGCTTATGCATTCTACAAGCCAAGTTACTCAACGCACCTTGCAATGTGGCTTTGACACCCTAGAAGCATCCTGCAGGGCAGCAGTCACATGTTCTGTACTTAGAAGACATGCTTGGGTTAAGGAACACACCTTGCCAGACCATGTCAAATTAGAACTATTGGATGCACCATTGAATAAAGTCAATTTGTTTGGTACCAAGGCAGAAGAGGTCTTAAAGATGGAAGAAAAAGCTAAATCTATGCAGACAGACTTCTTGCAGGTCCAGCCTCCAAGGTTCAGTAGGCATTGCCCTTCTAAGCACTGATCCTTTCCGGCCCCCTCAAGACCAGCTCAGCCAAGACCTAGGGGAAGCAGAACCCCCAGACAGCAGTCCCAGGGGAATGCAGAGATCTAAGCAATGTAGTTCCTCCACTTCAAAAACAGGGTGCACTAAGCCACCTCTTTATGGAAAGAACTCAAAATGACTTTATACCTCTACCCCTTACCTCTGCCCACCTGCTTGTGCCCCTAGGAGGAAAACTCTCCTCCCTTGCCAAAAACAGGGCCTCTTGTCACCAACGACCGATGGGTTCTCAACATAGTGTCCCAGGGATACAAATTTTATTTCCACGCTCTACCTACCCCAAAAGGGTTCCCAGATCTTCCTCCAAACCAGTGGTCAGAAGCACAAAACCAAGTCTATTCCCTGCTCTCCATGAGGGCAATGCAGCCTGTTTCTGCAGACGAGCTAGGCCAAGGTTTCTATTCCAGGATTTTCCTGGTACCCAGAAAAGAGAGCACCTGGCACCCAATCCTAGATCTTTCAATTCTAATCACTTTCCTGGTGATACCAAAATTCAAAACGCTCACCCTCCAGCAGCTTCTTCCTATGCTGTACAAGGATGCTTGGTTAGCCACCTTAGACCTAAAAGAGGCCTATCTACACATCCCAGTCAGGAATTCCTACAGGAAATGTCTACACTTCAGAGCAAGATCTATGCACTTTCCGTTCTCTGCACTTCCCTTTGGCTTATCCACTGCCCCCAGATCTTTCACAAAATGTGTGGCTCCAGCCATTGCTTTCTGCAGACAAAGGAATATTCAAATTTACCCCTAGTTAGATGATTGCCTGATTCAGGCAGTCAGTCAGGGAAAGCTGTTGCAGCACCTGACCTTTGTAAAGCAAATACTGATCTCCCTGGGGTACATTATAAACAAAAATAAATCCAAACTAGTGCCCACTCAAACAATTGTATTCCTGGGAGCACGCCTGGACACAGCTTCCCAGATACCATTCCTTACTCCAGCAAAACAAGCTGATCTGACAGGCTACTTCTCTCAACTAGCCACAAGAACCCAGTTATCTGTAAGGAAAATCCTGCAGCTCTAGGGTTCATGGCATCCTGCATTCTACTCATTCCATATGCCAGACTGCATATGAGGAAACTTCAATGGTACCTATAAAGCCTTTGGTGTCAGCACTCTCAGGACTTGGAAGCTATTATACCTAGGATACCCTGTCTGAGGAAAGATTTTCTTTGGTGGGCAGCAGCATGCAACCACAACAAGGGTTTTCCCTTCTCACAACCCCACGCTGCCCAGACCCTAACCACGTAATCATCAGATTATGCCTGGGATGCACACCTGGATGGCAGGTGCATTCAGGACCATTGGACCCCAAATCAAATACATCTGCACATCAACCAAAAAGAGATGCTAGCTGTTCAGTGCACTCTGACAGCTTTCAGACTCCTACTCTCCCTGGGGCCTCTACTTGTCAAAATAGACAACACAGTGATGTGGTACATCAACAAGCAGGGAGGAACTCACTCTTATCCCCTCTGCAGGCTTGCCATGACCCTTTGGCACACAGCTTCAGCCATGCAAATTCACCTGCAAGCACAATTCCTGCCAGGCTCCCAAAAACTCTCTGGCAGACAACTTAAGCAGAACCCTCCTAGACCCACACTGGTGGCAGCTAGACAACAGCACTTTCAACCTTGTAACCCAGAAATGGAGCACCCTGAAGCTGGTCCTCTGCCTCCCACAACAATCACCAGTTCAGCAAAGTCTGCACCAGGGAACCTCACAGCAAGGCCTGGAAAGTGGATACCCTATCCTTCCAATAGGTAAACCTCTCGATCTATGCAGTTCCCTCTCTACCTCTACTTTCAAGGGTACTACTCAAAATAAGAGAGGAAAAAACAAGAGCAATCTTGATTGCCCCAGACTGGCCACACCAGCACTGATGCCCACTGCTGCACAGTCTGTCACCATGGCATCTACCTCAGATCCCAACTCTCCTGAACCAGCAGAATGGAGAATTCATGCATCCACAATTGCAGACCCTGAACCTGGCAGCCTGACATTCCCTGATCTCTCCTCCAGTTGACAGTCTAAGCAAGCAAGTCCTGGATGTTGTACATGAGGCCCAGACACCCCAGCACTAGAAAATCCTATGCTGACAAGTGGAAAAGGTATTGCACCTGGATCCAGGTTAAGGAGCTAAAACAGCACAGTCCTCCCTACCGCTCATCCTGGATGACCTAGCAGACCTACTACACAGGGGCCTATCCTTCTCTTCTATTAAAATTCATGCCTCTGCTCTTTCTGTTCATTACAGCAAAGAGCCATCTCTCTTTTCTCACCCTCTCATCAGAGTGCTTAAGAGGGGCTAACGGTTTAAGGCCACCCAGAAGAGCTCCTACCCCAGCTTGGGACCTTAACTTTGTGGTGGAAAAGCTCTCGCTATACCCCCCCCCCTTTGAGCCTGCAGCTTCCATTAAAATTCCTCTCTCGGAAAATAGCCTTGCTTCTGGACATCACTTCAGCTAGAAGAGTTTCAGAGCTACAAGCACTCATGGCGGTAGAGCCCTTCATCATTGTTCAAGCTGACAGGGTCTCCCTCAGGACTAACCCAACTTTCATGGATAAAGTGGTGTCCAGTGTGACTCTCGACCAATCTCTTCATTTGCCCACCTTTTTCCCTAAACCACAAAACAAGGAGGATAGGATTCTGCATTCTCTAGATGTGCACAGACTGCTCAGATTCTACCTGGATAGGACTAAATCTTTTAGAAAAACTGACCCAATTGCTATCAGCTTTGCAGCAGGGGCAGAGGGCAAGCCATATCCAAATGATCTCCAAAACGGATAGCACACTGTATCCATTTCTGCTACAAATACCACGGGAAACTGCCACCTAAGGTTGTCAGGACACATTCCACCAGGGCAACCCCCACCTCTGCAGCTTTTCTCAGAGGGGCCCTACCAGGGACATCCTAGAGGCTGCAACATGGAGTTCTGTTCATACCTTCACCAGGCATTATCACTTGCCTATCTTCCCCAAATCCAGGGCAGGCTTTGCAATCACAGTCTTGCAGGGCATCCTAGCCAGCCCCCAGTCTTCTTGACTGCCTATGCCCTTTTCTTCAGCTTTGGGAATCAACCCAAGTGTGATGACTGCAACAGTGAAACATGAAGAACATAGTACAGTTGTGTACACTTACCATAAATGTAGATGTTCGAGTGTATTCACTGTTGCAGTCCTGGTTTCCCACCCTCCACCCCCTTGTCTCTCTCTCTCTCACTCTTTTACTGGTGGTGTTCTTCCACCAATACCTAGCTCCCTATTTGGGGGATCCTGACATTTGAGGCAAGAAAAACTGATGTAATGGCGTCTGCTGCCTGATTTTATACCATTGACGACCTGACATCAGTCCTGGAGCGACAGCAACTGATGCAGAAATACTAAGCCTGTGATATTCGGGCCGACTGAGGACTACCCCTGGCAGGATAACCCAAGTGTGATGACTGCAACAGTAAGTACACTCTTAACATCTACATTTATGGTAAGTGTACACAACTGTACTTTAAGTATTTGATTTAAAAAGTAAATGTTCAGTGTAAAGTAAGGATCCAGACTATCTAATCATCAGGCAGTATGTTTATTTCTGTTCACGATGTACATTCAAAACTGTGTAGAAGCACAAAGTACTCCCAAGTGCTTTACCAATGTAACCAATCAGATTTCTGGGTTTGATGGGGGCCTGAGCAAGACATGATTTTATGCATGATAAAGCTTCACCAGTCCATGGATACATTAATATACTGTAGAAATTCATTTGGAATATAAAGACCCTGGGCCACATTGGTCTATTATCTAGATGACGTCAAGGAATTTTCCATTGTTCCTGGTTCAGCACTGGATGGAGAGGTTGGTAAAAGCTTTCTTTCTCTTAAATCTCTGGAAAGATTAGATAATCCAAGTAGTAAGTTGTCAGTTGTAGATTGCCATTTGCATATTTATCATTTGCCAGCCTACAGTCTGTTATGTCAAAGCATTCATCACTAGATTAGTAGTGACTCAGGTGTTTTCTTTTGTGTAATATAGGGGTCAAGAACATCATTTTTAGGATAAGTTTGCTTCAGCTCAAGTAATTTCTGATGAACTGAGACAGTCATCTGAGCACTTCTGCCTTCTGAATCCTTTTCTCTTGGCTGTCTCCACAAATAATCCTTCCTTTGGTGAAGGAATCCATATGATGAGTCAGTGGGAAACACCTTTGTCCTTGTCCTTGCATACAAGTTAAAATGTCCATCATGTTTCATCGTTGCAGTAATAAGTGTGGGATAGCCTTCCTGTGGCAGTTGGCTGACCCAAGTAGCAGGGACTTCATCCCCTCCTCCTGGGTCAGTGGACACCCTGTGTCTAGTGGGGATATAAGGGTTGTTGGTCATGTTTCTAGTTCTTTCTTGTCATCAGAGCCTGAAGTGTCCAGTTTGTAGGGTGCGTCAGTTGGTCTGTACCTGAGATCTTCCAAAGCTTAGTGCCCTGATAGGGAACCATTTCTTGTTTACATTGGATTGTGTAATTAGATGTTTTCTAAGAGAACTTATTTTGAGTGTGGAAAGCAAATTCCCCATCGAGACTTCATAGTCAGTGTGTTTTGCTTGGCCATTTTGCAAAATTTTCCATGCAGTGCTCATTTTCATATCCATATCATTAAGCACCCTTTTTGTAGATGAATGGAGAAGTATCCTAAGCAGGTTAGGGTAGCAGATAATGTTTTGCAAGTCTACTTAGACAGACCCATGTTTGTCAAAGGAGAGTAGATGCTTTCACAGGCCCCTGCGATGACTGAGCGTGTGGTTAAGGCTTTTTTCAGGATCCTTTTAGAGTCTGATATGCCAGGAGCCCCCTCCATGTCTACATGGGTTGAAGAACTCAAGTTTCCATTTGGGTCCGGGGTAACTTTGCAGACTTCTGCTTCTGACTCCCACAGTAGGTCTTCGGGGGGGGGGGTAGAATTCCCTGTGTTAGGCAGTCACCAACAGATCAAATGCCAACCACAGCCATCTGGCCCCCAGTGCTTCTGATGTCACACCCAGACTTAAGCCAAAGGCCATGATTAAAAAGACTGCTTCTGGCTCCAGACTCCACCGGGCCTACAAGCAAGGATCAACTCAGACCTGCTTAGGAATCTAATTTACATTGTGAGATCTGAGCAGCACAGTGCTGATAGTTACAGGATTATCTCATGAGAAATGGGATGTTCCTCCCAGGATTCTACTGATACCTGTGACTCTGATGAAAATTAATTAGTTTGACAAAATTTCTACTTGTTCATCAGGCTTTGAATTGGCATATGAAGTTTTGCCTCAGCTTCACCACCTGAGGATTTATTTTTTTGGGGAGACACTCCATAACATGAAGGTGTACTTCCATTAGGAAGCTCAGGACTATCCTCAGTATAAGAAGAGGGTTAGAGAATTTTTAAAATTCCCTGAACATAACCCCCTGACCATACCTCCAGTACGAGTTGGTGGGTGTTATCATACTTGACCTTTTCCTGCAGCCTGCCTCCCAACCACCAGCTCCTAGGAAACCAGACCATTTTTACAGGGTTCTGGATTCCCATAAATACCTTTTTTTGAAGTCTTGCAGCAGATCCTTAGGGGGTATTTCGGGGCCCTAAGGGAGCTAAGGGCAGTACTTCTGGTGACCAAGAAAAAGTTTGGGCATAAATAGTGTACACATTTGCCACCCTGGCCATGAGAGCTCTCGGTTACCAGATGTCCTTCATGGATGCATCTGCAGTCATAACAACTGGGTTGTCCTGTCGTCAGGCAGCCCTGCAGTCGGCCGGATTCCAAAGTCCGGGTCCGGCTTCGGCTGATGTCGCACTCCACCCGACGTCATCACTGTTGGTCTTCGGGTATAAAAGCATCAGCCGACGCCATTTTCCCCAGTCTTTCTTGCCGCGTGGCGCCCGAAGCAGAAGCTGTTCGCAAGTGCCGGTCGGTCGGATCCAGAGATTACTTCTACCGAATACTACTTCGAAGACTTCTAAAGCTAAGTACCCCGTTGGGGACTCTTTCTTGCCTCAGCCGATGTCAGAAAAAGTTAACAATTGTTTAACCTGTGGGAAACAAATACCTCATAAAGATTTCCACTCTTACTGTCTGCCTTGTTTAGGCCCAGCCCACGACGTAGCAGCCTGTTCGGCCTGTGCTTCTTTCAACCGACGAACGCTTAGGCGTCGGTCGGAGTTTGCAGAACAGTTTTTCGGTTCTGATTTTGCGTACATTATGCCGTCGGATCCTCCGACTACCCAATCTACCAAAAAACGCAAAGATAAAGACCGACACTCGCGGTCCGCGGTTTCGGCCGAAACCATGGTTAAGCAAACCGCGAGTGTCTCGGTTTCGTCCGAAACCGAGAAAACTGATCAAAGTACAGCTGAACCTATTCCTACAACTGAGGCCCCTGCTACAACTCTTGAATCGACCTCAGAAATTTTACCCACTACGGTGGTTGACTTATCAGACACCATCCCCTTGGATGTCTCTACCCCAGCACGTGGTGCGGTGCTGCTAGGCCTCCAGCAGCCATGTCCATTAAGGCCTTCGCCAGGGCTAAAGCAGCCAAGACTACTAAAACAGTGCCTGTTAAACCCCCCACATCCAGGCCCTCTTCTAGTTCTCAAATGCTTACTTTGGCAGAAGATTTAATTTCTTTAATTAGAGGATCTCAATCTCACCCAGACAGGGCCTCTCAGCCCCCAGAGAAGAGACCTAGGGCAGAGCCCCCTGAGCCAGTGTCTTCTGATGATTCTGCGGATGAATCAGACATAACTGCCCAGCCAGAGGCTCCCTTCTCCAATTTTGAAGATTCTGATGCTGAAGAATCCATTCCAGCTGCTTCCCCACCAGAAGAATTCTCCTTTGGGGAAACCTTGCATGCCATGCGAGAACAGTTCCAATGGCAGCAACAGGATTTTTCAGACTCCAGAAAAAGACTTAGGACCTTTCTGCACCTCCCACAGCACAGGCCCTTAGCTATACCTCCTGTTCTCTCTGTGGTGGATGATGCTTTCAATGATGTTTGCTCCGCTCCAGATTCTTTACCCCCAGCCCCTGCCAAACCAGACAGATTTTACAGGGTGCCAGATACTCATCACCACCTTTACAAGGCCCCACTTGCAGACCCAGAAACTATATCCCAGGGTCCCAAGGCAGTAGCGACCACAGCTAAAACCCTATTCCTTCTGAAAGGGAAGCAAGGTCATTAGACAGATGGGGTAAAAGGTCTACACTTCAGCTACTCTCTCAGCTAGAGCTTTAAACTGTCAGTTTCACATGATACAATACCAAGAGTTTATGCTTGATCAGTTAACTAAAAACTAACCACTGATGAATCTCTTGATAAGAAATATGTATTAGAGATGGTAAATAACATACAACAGGTTAGCAACCATTCCTTAAAATGTGGCTATGATGCACTGGAGGCTTCATTTAGATCAGCCATGACAGGCACAGTGATAAGAAGGCATGCATGGCTAAAGGAACAAGCTTTACGGATCATGTTAAAGCTAAGTTGCTAGATGCTCCTATGGACAAGACAAGTTTGTTTGGTACACCTGCCCAGCAGGTTATGAAGAAAATGGAAGAAAAGGCAAAATCTGTTCAAACTGTTAAAGATTTCTTGCAGGTTCAACCCCAAGGTTTAGCAGGAACTGGCCTGCCAAAAATTGGTCCTTTCCTGACTCCACAAAATTTAAAAGGGGCAGGAATAGGCGTTCCAGAGGCAGAAACCAATCCAGAGGAGTTGCCTACAGAGGACGACAGTGGCAAGGTAACAACAGAGGCACAGACACAGCCACTGCCACTACATCAGCACAACCACAGTGACTTAATCCTAAATCCGCCTACCAGGGAACAAATAGCAGCTCCTCTAGGCGGAAAGTTAACCTTATTTTCAAAGAACTGGCACTACATAACAAAAGACAAGTGGATTTTACAAACCATAGATCAAGGTTACGGTTTCACCTCCACACTTTACCAGTCAAAGAGGAATGCCAAATCTACCTCCAAATCAAAAACAGAGGCTCTACGCCAGATAATGGAGTTAGCAAACATGAGAGCTGTGGAAAGAGTGCCAACAGCAGAGCAAGGAAAGGGTTCTATTCCAGACTATTCCTAGTTCCAAGAAAGGAAAAAGTTGGAGACCAATTCTCGACCTGTCCACCTTAAATACATACATCATTGTCCCAAAATTCAAAATGCTGACCCTACAGCAACTTCTTCCCATGCTGGGCAAGGAGTCTTGGCTGGTAACTCTAGATCTCAAGGAGGCATACCTGCACGTCCCCATTCGACCAATCTGCAGAAGATACCTCAGATTTCTTGCAGGATCAGAGCACTATCAATTCTCAGCATTGCCCTTTGGCTTATCTACTGCGCCCAGAGTATTCACAAAATGCCTGGCATCAGTAATCGCCCATTGCAGACTACAGGAATTCAAATTTACCCATACCTGGACGACTGCCTGCTACAAGGGGACAACAAAAGCAAGCTGACAACAGATTTACAAAGGGTCATTTACTTGCTACAAGCACTGGGATACACAGTCAATTTACAAAAGTCAAGGCTGATACCATCCCAAACAAGGACATTCTTGGGTGCGGAATTGGACACAGTAAAACAAATGGCATTCCTGACTACAGAAAAACAAAAGAACTTCCTCTTTACTTCTTGGCACTAACAAAACTGAACAAGTTAACAGCAAGAAAAGTTCTGCAGGCCTTGGGCTTCATGGCATCATGCATAATCTTGGTTCCATTTGCCAGACTACATATGAGGAAACTACAGTGGTACCTAAAGAATTTATGGTCCCAACACAGACACAGTCTAGAAACAGAAATCCCACTAATTCCATGCTTAAAACAGGAGTTCCTATGGTGGGCTCAGGCATGCCAGTCAAACCCAGGCCTACCCTTTCGCAGATGTCAAGCAAGCCAGACCATCACAACAGGCGCTTCAGACCTAGGATGGGGGCCCACATGCTGGACAAATGCGTGCAAGGATTGTGGACACAGGATCAACTTCACCTGCACATCAATCTAAAAGAAATGCTGGCAGTAAAACTGGCAATCCAAAAGTTCAAACCATTTCTCAAAGAGGGCCAGTTGATGATAAGGACAGACAACACCACAGTCATGTGGTACATCAACAAACAGGGAGGCACTCATTCATACCCTCTATGCAGAATGACCTTGGAGCTGTGGACCCTGGCACTCAGCTACAACATCCAGTTACAGGCAATATTTGTACCGGGGAAAGACAATACTCTAGCAGACATATTAAGCAGAACCACTTCGGATGCCCACGAATGGAAGCTGCACCCGGACATCTTCAAGACCATCTCAAAGAAATGGGGAATGCCACAGATAGACCTATTCGCATCACCTCTCAATCACCAGCTCAAAAAATTCTGCACAAGGACATTCCACCCACTAGCATGGAAAGTGGACTCGCTCTCCTTCAACTGGAAAGGCCTAACAGCATATGCATTCCCACCTCTTCCTTTGATACACAAGGTATTACTAAAAGTCAAGGAAGAACATCCAAGGATAATCCTGATAGCTCCAAACTGGCCAAGACAACACTGGTACCCACTACTGAGGAGCATGTCTCGGAACAATATGTGGCCAATACCCCTGATGCCTTTGATGTTAACTCAGAACAACTACAGCATCATACATCCAAACCTAAAAACGTTGCAACTGACTGCATGGAACATCACATAGCAGCAGCTAATCCAGAACTTTCCCAAAGAGTTAAAGACATTATTCTTGAAGCACGCAGACCTTCAACAAGAAGGAACTATGCTGGAAAATGGAAAAGGTTTGTCATTTGGAGTACGGAAAGAGGAAAAGATGTGTCAAACATAGATATGCCTAACATTCTGGAGTATCTGGCGAACTTCTTCATTCAGGCCTGTCCTACTCCTCCATCAAGATACATGCATCAGCTATTTCAGCAGAATACAGCTTTGATCCACCTGTTTTTTCGCACCCTTTGCTCAGGCAGTTCCTCAGAGGAATCAAGAATGTAAAACCTCCAAGGAAACCACCATTACCAGCTTGGGATTTAAACTTTGTGCTAGAAAAGTTGACACTATCACCCTTTGAACCAGCAGCAACAGCAGACCTACAACACCTGTCATGGAAAACTGCTTTCCTACTGGCAATTACTTCAGCAAGGAGGGTTTCAGAACTACAGGCCTTAATGGCAGTGCAACCCTTCCTAATCTTCCACCAAGATAGAGTGTCCATGAGGACTAATCCTACATTTATGCCCAAGGTGGTATCCAGAGTGTCTTTAAACCAGGCAATCCACCTACCTACCTTCTTTCCCAACCCACAAAACAGAGGGAAAGAATACTGCATACCTTGGATGTACATAGACAGCTACGCTACTACTTGGACAGAACAAAAAATAGCAGAAAGACTGACCAACTTTTTGTAGCCTATGCAACAGGAAGGGAAGGAAAAGCTATTTCCAAACAGACAATCTCCAAATGGATAGGAAATTGCATACGATACTGTTACTCCTTCCATGGAAAACCAATTCCACAGAACATAAGACCTCATTCTACAAGGGCAACAGCCACTACCACAGCCTTCTTACGAGGAGTGGCAACCAAAGACATTATTGAGGCGGCTACCTGGACCTCCGTGCATACATTTGCCAAGCATTATAATTTGCCTCTATATTCCAGATCCCGAGCAGGGTTTGCCACTGCTGTACTGCAAGGGATCCTAAACACACCATGATCTACTTTTATCCTCCTCCCCTAGTTGGCTATGGTATTCTACCCAGTTGTTATGACTGCAGATGCATCCATGAAGGACATAGTACAGTTTTGTACCTACCATAAATGTAGATGTCCGAACTGGATAGCATCTGCAGTCAGGATTACCCTCCCTCCTTCCCCTCTGTGGTACTCCTAGGGTGTCTACCCTCCTAATAGCTAGCTGTTGGGGGGGAGTCTTTTATGGTGTATTTGTTTGTATATATGTACATACATGCTTATTGTTGTGTTTACCTCTATCTATTTGGAAACATTGGCATCTATCCAAATTTTAGCCTGCAAGAGGGCTACTGGCATCTGGGGCAAGAAACACTGAGGAAAATGGCGTCGGCTGATGCTTTTATACCCGAAGACCAACAGTGATGACGTCGGGTGGAGTGCGACATCAGCCGAAGCCGGACCCGGACTTTGGAATCTGGCCGACTGCAGGGCTGCCTGACGACAGGACAACCCAGTTGTTATGACTGCAGATGCTATCCAGTTCGGACATCTACATTTATGGTAGGTACAAAACTGTACTTTCTATATAGTTAAGTTACAGGAATCTCTTCTGGACCAAGTGAAAGAAAAAAAGGAGAAGATGGAGGATAGAACAGTCACCAAAGGATTACTGAATCTCTGAAACTCTTGATGTTCTTCGTGTTTCACTGTTGCAGTCATTACAATTGGGTTATCCTGCTGGCAGGCTACCCTCAGTCGGCCTGAATTCCAAAGTCTAGCGTCGGTTGCTGTCACCTCTTCCCTGACGTCAGTGCGCCAGGGGTATAAAAGATGCAGCCGACGACATTTTCTTCAGTCTTTCTTGCCGCGCGGTGCCCGAAGCAAAAGCAGTTCGCAAGTGATGGTCGGCCAACTCCTGAGATGAAGTCTTCACTAAAAGCTAAGCACCCCGTTGGGGAAACTTTTTTCTTGCTCCAGACCGATGCCAGAAAAAGTTAATAATTGTATTTCTTGTGGGAAGCAAATACCTCATAAGGACTTTCATTCTTACTGTATTCCTTGCCTAGGCCCTGACCGCGACGTTGCTAGTTGTCGGTTTTGTGCTAGATTTAACCAACACACTATTAAGCGTCGGTACGATTTTGCATTTCACTATTTTAGCAGAAGATTTAACTATTCACTATTTTAGCAGAAGATTTAACTATACAATGTCGGATAGAATTCACAAGAAATGCAAATAAAAGGACAGGCATCTGAGGTCCAAAACTGATGACGAGGCTTCTTCTAAGCCATTCGCCGGTTCTCAGTGATGTGCTTTTGCAGCCCCTGACGACCGATACCTTAGACTTGCAGGGCTGCTACCGACACCCACGTGGAGTCTACAAGGCCGCTGGAAAGCCAAGGTATTGGACATTCAGAAACTATTCCCTCAGATGGGTCCGGAGCCGCTGAGTAGGCATCGGCTTCTGAGGGTGTTTTCAGACCTACTCAATTATATGTTAAAACGACTTCAGCTTCAAAGGCAAAGACTAAAACACCTTTAAAGACTAAGAAACAAGTACAACAGCCTCATGGACAGGCCTCCATGCCTAAAAAACAGATGCTCAAAATGGCTAAAGACCTAATTACTTTGATCAGGGGTTCCCATCCCCCTCCTGATGAGGCCTAGGCAAGAGACAGAATATGAATCTTCAAATCAGGTTTCCATTTCATCTGATTCCTCTTATGATCAAGTATACTCTTTTCCTCCCTATGAGGATTTTGATGCTGAAGAATCTATCCCTTCAGCCTCTTCTCCTGAGGATTATTCTTTTGGGGAAACTTTACATACCATGAGGGAGCATTTCCACTGGGAGAGCCAAGATTATTCAGAATCTAAGAAAAGGCTCAGAGACTTCATTTTACTACCACAACATAGGCCCCTAGCTATTCCACCTGTTAGACATTGTAGATGATGTATTTTCAGAGTCCAGTCTGACCCCTGACTCCTTACCTCCAGCTCCGGTTAAGCCGGACCGGTACTACAGGGTCCCTGCCTCTCCTAAATTCCTTTTCAAAAACCCTGCTGCTGACCCAGAAACCATCTTTCAGGGTCCCAAAGGGGTCAAGGCTTCAACTGCAAAAAGCCCTACTCCCTCTGACAGGGATTTTAGGGCACTGGACAGATGGGGAAAAAAGATTTACACTTCTGCTACCTTGGCTATAAGTGCTTTAAATTGTCAGTTTCATATGCTCAAATATCAGCAATATATTATGTTACTGCTTAAACAGAAAATGTTGATAAATTCTGAATGTGCAGAAAACAAAGAAATGCAGGATTTTTTGCATGCAGCTGAACAAGTTGGAAAGCATACTTTGCGTGGTTTTGATTCTCTGGAGGCCTCCTGCAGGGCCACAGTTACGGGTTCTGTCATTAGGAGGCATGCTTGGTTAAAGGAACAAAATCTACCTGATCATGTTAAAGCAAAATTATTAGATGCTCCGTTACAGCATGATACTTTGTTTGGTGTTAAAGCAGAAGAGGTGTTAAAGAAAATGGAGGACAAAGCTAAATCTATGCAAACAGTCAAGGATTTCCTACAGGTACAGCCACCAAGATTTAGCAGACACTGGCCTACAAAGAATTGGTCCTTTCCAGTGTTAGACAGGCCACAAAGGGGCCGATACAGACGCCCTAGAGGCAGATCCCAGCCCCAAGGTTCATACAGGTCTAAACAATGGGGTGCTTTTACCTCCAAAACTGGAGAAGACAAATCACAGCCATACAGGGAACAGTCCCAATGACTTCTCCCTGCCTGCACCAAGCACTTATCTTCTGGCAGCACCTTTAGGGGGAAAACTAGCAAAACTGGCACATAACCCAGGACAAATGGGTCTTAAACATAGCGTCGCAAGGCTACAAGTTTCACTTCCATACCCTGCCAAGGGCAAACGGTTGGCCAGACCTGCCAAAACAGCAATGGGCAGAGGCACAAAAACAAGTCTCATCCCTCATGGACATGAGGGCCATTCAACAAGTACCAGAGCAAGAACAGGGACAAGGATTTTATTCAAGACTGATGTTCATAGTGTTTCACTGTTGCAGTCATGACTGTAGGGTTCTCCCCTGCCGGCAGGCAGTCCTCGGTCGGCCAGAATCCCAAAGTCTGGGTCCGGCGTCAGCTGCTCAGCCATGCTCCTTGACGTCAGAGCGCCAGGAGTATAAAACTGACAGCCGACGCCATGTTCTCTAGTCTTTCTTGCCATGCGGTGATAGCAGTTCGCAAGTGTCGGTCAGCTGACTCCTGACAATTTTTTCTAAACATACTTCAGTCTGAAGACTTTCTTCTCCTACTCAAAGCTAAGTACCCCATTGGGGAAACTTTTTTCTTGCTCCAGTCCGATGTCAGAAAAAGTTAATAATTGTATTTCATGTGGGAAGCAAATACCTCATAAGGATTTTCATTCTTACTGCATTCCTTGCTTAGGCCCTGAACACGACGTAGCTAGTTGCCAGTTTTGTGCTAGATTTAATCAACGTACAATTAAACGAAGGTACGATTTTGCATTTCATTACTTTGGTAGGCGTTTCAATTACAAAATGTCGTCGGACACTGTTCCGCTACGGAGTTCTAAGCGGCGCAAGGATAAAGACAGGCCTCCGAGGTCCAAATCAGACGATATTGTACAAGCAGAGCCAGCTTCAGGTTTGGCCGTCGTCAGTGAGATGCTTTTGCAGCCCCTGTCGGCCATTTCGGAACTGATGGCCGAAACGGACTCCCACGAGGAGCCAACTAGGCCTTTGAATATTTCTGTTGCAGGACCTTCGGACAATGCTCCTTCAGATGGGTCCGGAGCCGCTGTGCAGGTACCGGCTTCTGAAGGGGTTTTCAGGCCTACTCAGCTTCTAATAAAGGCAAAGACAAAGGCAAAGACTCCTTCAAAATCAAAGACTACAGCCCAGGCCTCTTCTGATCCGGGACCCAAGTCTCAGAAACAGTTGCTTAAGATGGCGGAGGACTTGCTTACTATGATTAGGAGTTCACATCCCCCTCCAGATAAAAGGCCAAGGCAGGAAGTGTATTATGACTCCTCTGATCAGGCTTCTGTTTCTTCAGTTTCTTCTGACCAGGAATATTCTTTCCCTCCTTATGAGGATTCTGATGCTGAGGAATCTATTCCTTCAGCTTCTCCCCCTGAGGATTTTTCTTTTGGGGAAACTTTACATGAAATGAGGGAACATTTTCACTGGGAAGGGCAGGAGTACTCTGAATCTAAGAAAAGACTTAGGGATTTTCTTCTTCTTCCCCAACATAGACCCCTGGCTATCCCTCCCATTTTGGATATTGTGGATGATGCTTTTTCGGAGGCTAACTTAACTCCTGACTCTCTTCTTCCAGCTCCTGTTAAGCCAAACAGATATTATAGGGTTCCTGATTCCCACCAGTTTTTATACAAGAATCCTACTGCTGATCCTGAAACCATTTCTCAGGGCCCCAAGGGGGTTAAAGCCGCTACTGCTAAAAACCCCATTCCCACTGAGAAGGATTCCAGATCTTTAGAAAGATGGGGCAAAAAAGCGTACACTTCAGCTACTTTATCTATTAGGGCTTTAAACTGTCAACTTCATATGCTGAAATACCAGCAATTCCTTCTGTCTGTTTTGAAACAAAAGCTAACTTCCATTTCCGCCTGTGCAGATGATAAGGAATTACATGACTTAATGCATGCCACTGAACAAGTTGGGAAGCATGGTTTCCACTGTGGATTTGATGCCTTGGAGGCTTCTTGTAGGGCTGCTGCCTCTGGTACAGCCATTAGAAGGCATGCTTGGTTAAAGGAACTTGCCAGATCAAGTCAAAGCTAAGTTATTGGATGCTCCTGTTCAGCATAATGTTTTGTTTGGATCTAAGGCTGAAGAGGTGATAAAGAAGATGGAGGACAAGGCAAAATCTATGAAAACGGTTAAAGATTTCTTATAAGTACAGCCACCCAGATTTAGTAGGAATTGGCCCCCAATTCAGACAGTCCTCAGAGGGGTAGATAACAGACACTCCCGAGGATGGCCTCAAACGCAAGCCTCTTATAGACCAAGACAGTGGACTGCTTCCACCCCTAGGGGAGGAGAGGACAGGTCGCAAGCTCATAGAAAACAGGCTCAATGACTCCCTCTGTTGGGCTGCAGGAACTTCTTGCCTAGAAGCCCCTCTCTGAGGAAAACTTTCTCTTTTTCACCTAAACTGGACTCGTATAACCCAAGACAAGTTGGTTCTGGATGTGGTTTCAAAAGGTTACAAATTCCGTTTTCATACCCTACCAAGACCAAGCGGATGGCCAGATCTTCCAAAACATCAATGGTTAGAGGCCTTAAACCAGGTGGAAGCTCTCTTGGCTATGAAAGCCATAGAACTGGTTCCACTTTGAGAAATGGGACAAGGTTTTTACTCAAGGCTCTTTCTAGTCCCCAGAAAGCAAAATTCATGGAGACCCATTCTGGATCTGTCAGTCTTGAACACTTTTCTCGAGATACCAAAATTCAAGATGCTTACTCTACAGCAGCCACTTCCAGTGCTGACCAAAAATGCATGGACGGTAACTTTGAATTTAAAGGAGGCTTATTTACACATTCCCATCAGGCAGGATTGCAGAAAATACCTCCGGTTCAAGGCCGGATCGAGGCACTATCAATTCTCTGCGCTGCCCTTTGGATAGTCTACTGCGCCCAGGGTCTTCACCAAATGCCTGGCTCCAGTAGTAGCTTATTGCAGTCTCAAGGGAATTCAAATTTACCCTTATCTGGACGACTGTCTTATTCAGGCAGACAGCAAGGATGTCTTACTCCAGCATCTAGAATTTGTTCAGAATCTTAAGTTCCTGGGATTCACTGTAAACATAAAGTCAAATTTGACACCCTCACAACAGATAACTTTTCTGGGTGCTCTTCTAAACACAACAACCCAGATGGCATTTCTAACATACGATAAACAATTACAGCTGGCTTCAACTTTCAGAACTTTGGCAACATTAACTCGGCTATCTGCAAGGAAATTCCTGTAGGCTTTGGGTTACATGGCCTCCTGCATCCTTCTTGTACCATATGCAAGACTACATATGAGGAAAATACAGTGGTATCTAAAAAGTGTATGGTCTCAGCATTGCCACAGTTTAGACATACAGATCACCGTCCTGCCTTGTCTTCAAAAGGAATTCCTTTGGTGGTCCAAAGCATGTACTCTAAACAAAGGAAAACCCTTCAGTCTGCCTCCAGCCAGTCAGATACTAACCACGGACGCCTCAGATTATGCATGGGGAGCCCATTTGCAGGGCAACTGTCTGCAGGGCCTTTGGACAAAGGATCAGAAGCACCTGCATATCAATTTAAGAGAAATGTTAGCCGTTCAGAACGCTCTATTGGCCTTCAGGAATCTTCTACAACCAGGACAACTACTGATACGGACAGACAACACCACAGTTAATGTGGTACATAAGCAAGCAAGGGGGATCACATTCCTATCCCCTTTGCAGACTAGCCATGAATCTATGGAACACAGCTCTAGCTTGCAATCTGGACCTTCAAGCTCAGTTCCTACCAGGGAAGCAAAACTTCCTGGCAGACAGTCTGAGCAGAAACCTGTCAGACCCACACGAATGGATGCTGGACACCGAAATATTCAAGATGATTACAGCAGTCTGGGGATGTCCTCACATAGACCTCTTTGCATCCCACATTGTCAACTACAGATTTTTTGCACCAGGACATTCCACGAACTAGCTTGGAAAGTGGATGCACTATCATTCAGTTGGAGAAACCTCTCGAGGTATGCCTTCCCGCCTCTACCTCTTCTTCCACGGGTGTTATTAAAGATCAAACAGGACAAGCCCAAGATGATAATTTTGCTGGCCCCAAATTGGCCTCTACAGTTCTGGTACCCAACACTGAAAAACCTTTCTCTGGAGCCCCCTTGGGTTTTACCACAGACTCCGAACCTTCTGTCCCAACACCAGGGTCAGGTTCTGCACTCCCATGTTAAAACTCTCAGCCTGGCGGCCTGGTTTATCCAGGGTCTATGATTCATTCTCTCCTACCCAAGCAGGTTATGGATGTCATTTTAGAAGCCAGACGTCCTAGCACTAGAAAATCTTATGCAGGAAAATGGAAAAGATTTTGCTCCTGGATGCAGGCTCAGGATTCGAATCCTCTTATTCCTAACATTCCTCTGATTTTATTTACCTGACAAGACCTCTTACATAAGGGTCTCTCTTTTTCTTCCATAAAGATACATGCCTCTGCTATTTCTGCTCATAATACAGATCCTCCAATCTTTTCCCACCAGTTCATGAGACACTTTCTCAGAGGAGCTAAGAACTTAAGACCCCCTAGATCTCCTCCCATTCCTGCTTGGGATCTCAACTATGTTTTGGAAAAACTCACCTTACCTCCTTTTGAGCCTGCTGGCACTTCTGACAACAAGTTTTTTATCTTGGAAGACAGCCATCCTGTTAGCTCTGACCTTTGCCAGGAGAGTTTCAGAGTTGCAAGCTCTCGTGGCTGTGGAACCTTATATTATTTTTCATCAAGACAGGGTGTCTTTAAGGACTAATCCTACTTTCATGCCTAAGGTGGTTTCCAAAGTGGCTTTAAATCAAACTATTCACTTGCCAACTTTTTTCCCTAGTCCTCAAAATAAGGGGGAAAGGATCTTGCATTTCCTTGGATGTACACAGACAACTACGTTTTTACCTGGACACAACCAAGGACATCAGGAAATCAGAGCAATTGTTTGTTTCTTATGCTTCAAGTTCCCAAGGTAAAGCCATTTCAAAACAGACCATTTCTAAATGGATTGCTCATGGAATTAGATTTTGTTATTCACACCATGGAAAGCTAATCCCAGGGAGTATAAGGACTCACTCTACCAGAGCTGCTGCCACTTCAGCTGCCTTCCTCAGGGGAGTTCCTACCAAAGACATTTTGGAAGCTGCAACTTGGAGTTCAGTGCATACTTTTTCTAAGCACTACAATCTACCTCTCTACTCTTTAAGTCTAGGGCAGGCTTTGCTTCTGCAGTCTTGCAGGGCCTTTTAGCCGCCCCTCTACTTTATGACCACCTCCCTTTTATTCTGCTTTGGGAATTCAACCTTACAGTCATGACTGCAACAGTGAAACACGATGAACATAGTACAGTTGTGTACACTTACCATAAATGTAGATGTTCGAGTGTCTTCACTGTTGCAGTCTGGGTTACCCTCCTTCCTGTCCCCTCTTATTTTTTCTTTTTTGTGGTTCCCTTCTTCACCCTTCTTCTGAGGTGTATTTGCAAAGGGTATGGGATCTTACTCCTTTTGGAACACCTGACATCTGACATCTGGGGCAAGAAAAACTGGAGAACATGGCGTCGGCTGTCAGCTTTATACTCCTCGCGCTCTGACGTCAAGGAGCATGGCTGAGCAGCCGACGCTGGACCCAGACTTTGGGATTCTGGCCGACCGAGGACTGCCTGCCGGCAGGGGAGAACCCTACAGTCATGACTGCAACAGTGAAGACACTCGAACATCTACATTTATGGTAAGTGTACACAACTGTACTTTCTTGATACCCAGAAAGGACAAAGCCTGGAGACCAATACTGGACCTATCTATTCTAAACACATATCTGGATATTCCAAAATTCAAAATGTTGACTCTACAGCAGCTTCTGCCCATGTTGGGCAAGAAGGCTTGGCTTGGGACTTTAGATCTAAAAGAGGCATACCTGCATGTCCCAATCAGACAAACATGCAGAAGATACCTCAGATTCAAAGCTGGCTCAATTTACTACCAATTCTCTGCACTGCCCTTTGGCTTATTTACTGCGCCTAGGGTCTTCACAAAGTGCCTGGCACCAGTAATTGCATACCGCAAAGAGGAATACAAATATATCCTTACTTAGACGACTGCCTCATAAAAGCAGTGAACAAGGACATTCTTCTACTGCATCTGGCGTTTGTAAAGAGATTATTACCATGCCTAGGGTACACAATCAACAAACAGAAATCAAAACTAGTACCCTCTCAAGAGGTAATATTCTTGGGTGCAAGCTCAAATACAACTGCCCAGATGGCTTATCTCATGCCAGACAAAGGCAACTGACTACCTATTTCAAACTGTTGGCAACAAAGGCCCAGTTAATTGCAAGAAAAATTCTGCAGGCTTTGGGATTCATGGCATCCTGCATTCTACTAATTCCATATGCAAGACTGCATATGAAGAAACTTCAATGGTACCTAAAAAGTGTTTGGACTCAACATTGCCACAGCCTGGAAACAATAGATGTTCATCGTGTTACACTGCTGCAGTCATTACACTTGGGTTATCCTGCCGTCAGGCGGTCCCACAGTCGGCAAGAGTTCCAAAGTCTTGGTCTGGCGTCGGTTGCTGTCGCTTCTTCCCTGACATCAGTGCGCCAGGGGTATATAAGATGCATCCGACGCCATTTTCTTCAGTCTTTCTTGCCGCACAGTGCCCGAAGCAGAAGCAGTTTGCAAGTGCCAGTCTGCCGACTCCTGAGATTTTTGAAGTTGAATTTCAGATCCGAAGTCTTTAATAAAGGTAAGTACCCCGTTGGGGAAACATTTTTCTTGCCTCAGACCGATGTCAGAAAAAGTTAATTGTATTTCTTGTGGAAAGCAAATACCTCATAAGGACTTCCACTATTACTGTATTCCATGCCTAGGCCCTGATCACGACGTCACTAGTTGATGGTTTTGTGCTAGAGTTAACAAACGCACTATAAAAGACGTTTTGATTTTGTTTTGCACTACTTTGGCCGAAGGTTCAATTATACTATGCCGTCGGATCAACCAACGACCGCAATACCGACAAAACACAAGGACAAGGATAAAGACAGGCATCCGAGGTCCAAAACCGATGATGAAACCTCTTCTAGGCCAGTTGCCGGTTCTCAGTGAGGTGCTTTCGCAGCCCCTGACACCCGCTACCTCAGTCACAGGCCGCCTCCATCTCCCACGTGGAGACAAGTCTGGAAACTCAAGGTATTGGGCCTACGGAAACTAATCCCTCAGATGGGTGTGGAACCGCTGAGCAGGCATCGGCTTCTGAGGGTGTTTTCAGACCTTCACAACTTACCATTAAAACAACAGCCAAGACAAAAGTACCATTAAAGACAAAGAAACAAGTACAGCATTCTCCTGGATAGTCCTCCATGCCTAAGAAACAGATGCTTAAAATGGCCGAAGACCTCATTACTCTAATCAGGGGTTCCCATCCCCTCCTGAGAAAAGGCCTAGGCAGGATACAGACTATGATTTCTCTGATCAGGTTTCCATTTCCTCTGATTCCTCTTCACACCAGGGATACTCTCTACCCCCCTACGAGGACTCTGATGCTGAAGAATCTATCCCTTCAGCCTCTCCTCGTGAGGATTATTCTTTTGGGGAAACTTTACATACCATGAGGGATCATTTCCATTGGGAAAGTCAGGATTACTCAGAATCCAAGAAAAGGCTCAGGGATTTCCTTTTATTGCCTCAGCACAGGCCCCTGGCTGTTCCGCCTGTGCTAGATATTGTGGATGATGTGTTCTCTGAATCCAGATTATCTCCCGATTCCTTGCCCCCTGCACCAGCCAAGCCAGATAGATATTACAGAGTCCCTGACTCTCACAGGTTTCTTTATAAAAACCCTTCTGATCCAGAAACTATTTCCCAGGGTCCAAAAGGGGTTAAGGCTTCCATTGCAAAAAATCCAGTACCCTCTGACAGAGATTCCAGAGCTTTGGATAGATGGGGGAAGAAAGTATACACTTCTGCAACTTTAGTAGTAAGAACTTTAAATTGCCAGTTTCACATGCTTAAGTAACAACAATATTTAATGGCTCAGTTAAAACAGAAAATGCTTGCAAGCTCAGAAGCTCCTGATTGTAAAGAAATGCAGGATTTATTGCATGCAGTTGAACAGGTTGGAAAACATACTCTGCAATGTGGTTTTGATTCTTTAGAGGCCTCTTGTAGAGCCGTAGTTGCAGGTTCTGTGATTAGAAGGCATGCTTTGTTAAAAGAATAGAGTTTACCTGATCATATTAAGGCAAAATTATTGGATGCTCCTTTACAGCATGATACCTTGTTTGGTGTTGAGGCAGAAGAGGTGTTAAAGAAAATGGAGGATAAAGCTAAATCTATGCAAACAGTCGAGGATTTCTTCCAGATACAGCCACCTCGATTTAGCAGAAATTGGCCAACAAAAAATTGGTTCTTTCCAGTGTCAACCAGGCCACAGAGAGGCAGATACAGACGCCCAAGAGGCAGATCTAAACCCCAAGGCTCAAACAGACAATGACAGTGGGGCACTTCAACCCCAAAAGGAGGTGAGGACAAGTCTCAACCTTACAGGAAACAGTCACAATGACTTTCCTCTTCGTACGCCAAGCACTTCCCTTTTGGAAGCCCCCTTGGGGGGAAAACTTGCACTTTTTTCTCAAAACTGGCAAACAATCACCCAAGACAAATGGGTTCTGAATATTGTGTCCCAAGGTTACAGGTTCCACTTTCATACTTTACCAAGGCTAAAATGAATGCTAGACCTGCCACAAAATCAATGGGCAGAGGCACAAAAACAAATTTCAGCCCTCATGGACATGAGAGCTATTCAAAAAGTACCACAACAGGAACAAGGACAAGGATTTTACTCAAGACTCTTCCTGGTCCCCAGAAAGGACAAGGCCTGGAGGCCCATACTAGACCTTTCAATTCTAAATTCTTACCTGGATATTCCAAAATTCAAAATGTTGACATTACAGCAGCTTCTACCCATGCTGGGCAAGAAGGCTTGGCTTGTTACTCTGGACCTCAAAGAGGCATACCTGCATGTCCCTATCAGACAAAATTGCAGAAGATACCTCAGATTCAAAGCTGGTACAATGCACTACCAATTCTCTGCACTGCCCTTTGGCTTATCTACTGTGCCCAGGGTCTTCACAAAGTGCCTGGCACCAGTAATTGCATTTTGCAGACAAAAAGGAATTCAAATATATCCATACCTGGACGACTGCCTCATTCAAGCAGAGACAAAGGACATTCTTCTACAGCATGTGGCATTTGTAAAAAGGTTGCGAACTTCTCTAGGGTACACAGTAATCGAAAAGTCAAAACTAGTGCCCTCACAACAGATTATATTCCTGGGTGCCAGCTTAAATACAACGGCCCAGATGGCTTACTTTCACGCCAGACAAGTTCAACTAACTCAATATTTTCAATTACTGGCAAAAAAGTCCCATCTCCCTGCAAGAAAAATTCTGCAGGCCCTGGGATTCATGGCATCCTGCGTACTACTAATACCATATGCCAGACTGCATACGAGGAAATTACAATGGTACCTAAAAAGTGTTTGGACTCAACACTCTCACAGTTTAGAAGCAGTAATACCAATGATTCCCTGAGTACAACAGGAGTTTCGATGGTGGGCACAGGCATGTCACCTAAACAAGGGTCAGCCTTTTACCCTACCCACAGCCAGGCAGACTCTAACAACAGATGCTTCGGATTACGCCTGGGGAGAACACATGGCAGGAAAATGCATTCAGGGCAAGTGGACCACAGACCAGATGCATCTTCACATCAATCAAAAAGAGATGTTGGTAGTTCAAAATGCCCTAACAGCTTTCAAGGACCTTCTGCATCCAGGACAATTATTAAAGATGGACAACACCACAGTAATGTGGTACATAAACAAACAAGGGGGCACTCATTCTTATCCCCTATGCAGGCAAGCCTTGACCTTGTGGAACACAGCTCTAAAGTACCAAGTTCACCTGCAAGCACAATTCCTGCTAGGAAAGAAAAATACTCTGGCAGACTAAATATCATGGACCCTCACGAATGGAAATTGAATCCACAAATCTTCAGCATAGTAACGCAAAAATGGGGATGCCCAGACATAGATCTTTTTGCCTCCCCACTGAATTGCCAACTACAAAAATTCTGCACAGGGACTTGTCACAAACAAGCATGGAAAATGGATGCTCTTTTTCAGCTGGAAAAACCTAAAAGTTTATGCCTTCCTGCCACTGCCTTTCCTTTCAAAGGTACTCCTAAAAGCCAGACAAGAGAAACCACAGATGATCCTGATTGCTGCAGACTAGCCACGCCAGCACTGGTACCCTACCTTAAGGAACTTAGCTCAAGGCCTACCATGGATTTTGCCTCAAATTCCACACCTTCTGACTCAACTAAACAATCTGATCCTGCACGGTCAGCTCAAAACCCTAAACCTGGCTGCATGGCAGATTCATTAGTCAAACAGGCAACACCTCTCTCTAAAGCAGTTATGGATGTCATTTTGGAGGCCAGGAGGCCTAGCACCAGGAAAGCTTACTCAGAAAAATGGAAGAGATTCTGCGCCTGGAACCAGGCTCGCTCAAAGCCTTGACCCTCTTGTTCCAAACATTCCTCAGATTTTACAATACTTAACTGAGATGCTGGACAGAGGCCTATCCTTATCAATTAAGATCCACGCCTCTGCCATTGCAGCACATTACAACACGGATCCTCCTTTATTCTCTCATCCCTTGCTAAAGCAGTACCTCAGAGGGACTAAAAACATAAGACCGCCCCGGAGAGCACCAACACCAACTTGGGACCTCAATTTAGTTTTGGAAAAACTGACCCTGCCACCTTTTGAGCCAGCCAATACAGCCGATCTAAAATTTTTATCATGGAAAACAGCTCTGCTCCTGGCAGTAACTTCAGCATGAAGAGTCTCAGAGCTACACGCATTAATGGCAGTGGAACCTTTTATAATTTTTCATCAGGACAGGGTTTCTTTAAGGACAAACCCTACCTTTATGCCAAAGGTGGTATCTAGTGTGGCTCTTAACCAAACCATCCATTTGCCAACTTTTTATCCAAACCCCCAGAATAAAGGGGAGAAATTCTGCATTCTTTGGACATACACAGGCAGCTACGCTTCTACTTGGACAAAACAAAAGCTTTCAGGAAAACTGAGCAACTGTTTGTAGCATATGCTGCAGGATCACAGGGCAAGGCTATCTCAAAGCAGACTATATCGAAATGGATAGGACACTGTATTCATTACTGCTACACACAGCATGGAAAATCAGTCCCAAATAACTAACATTAGGCCACATTCCACCAGGGCTACAGCCACTTCAACAGCCTTTCTCAGAGGAGTACCTACCAAGGAAATTTTGGAGGCTGCAACTTGGAGTTCAGTGCACACCTTTACCAAGCATTACCACCTGCCTCTTTACTCTAAATCCAGAGCAGGATTTGCCACTGCAGTTCTGCAGGGCTTCATAGCCAATTCTAACTCTTTGTAGACCAGCCACACAACCTTAGCTTTGGGATTCTACCCAAGTGTAATGACTGCAGCAGTGTAACATGATGAACATAGTACAGTTTTGTACCTGCCATAAATGTAGATGTTAGAGTGTTCACACTGCTGCAGTCCAGGTTACCCTCCCTCCATCCCCTTTGAACTAGCTGGACTTATCTATACCTTTCTATCCCATACAACCTTTGTGGTGTATTTGCTTGTAACTGAAGGTATTGTTTTTGTTTTATATGTATACTTGTTCTTAGCAATATGTATTGCCTACCTACTTGGGGACACCTGACATCTGGGGCAAGAAAAACTGAAGAAAATGGTGTCTGATGCATCTTATATACCCCTGGTACACTGACGTCAGGGAAGAAGCGACAGCAACTGATGCCGGACCAAGACTTTGGAACTCTGGCCGACTGCGGGACCGCGTGATGGCAGGATAACCCAAGTGTAATGACTGCAGCAGTGTGAACAGTCAAACATCTACATTTATGGTAGGTACAAAACTGTACTTTACTCTCATTCCCTGCCTGCAACAGGAGTTTCAATGGTGGGTGAAGGCCTGTCACCAGAACAAGGGACAGCCTTTCACTCTACCCCCAGCCACACAGACGTTAACAATGGATGCATCAGATTATGCCTGGGGAGCCCACATGGCAGGAAGATGTATTTAAAGCACATGGTCCGCAAACCAAATGCATCTGCATATCAATCAAAGAGAGATGCTAGCTGTTCAAAAGGCCCTGACAGCCTTCAAGGACCTACTTCATCCAGGACAACTACTGATAAAGACAGACAATACCACTCATGTGGTATGTAAACAAGCAGGGAGGCACTCATTCTTACCCCCTTTGCAGACTAGCCATGACTTTGTGGGACACAGCATTGACTTACCAAGTACATCTGCAGGCACAATTCCTGCCAGGAAAAATAAATACTCTGGCAGACGAACTAAGCAGAAACCTTATGGATCCCCACGAGTGGAAATTGAATCCACAAGTCTTCAGCATGGTAACAAGGAAATGGGGATTCCCGGACATAAATCTATTTGCCTCACCTCACAACTGCCAACTAAAGAGATTCTGCACAAGGACTTATCACAGACAAGCATGGAAAGTGGATGCCTTATCTTTCAGCTGGAAAAACTTAACAGTATATGCCTTTCCTCCTCTACCTCTCCTCCCCAAGGTACTACTAAAGGTCAGACAGGAGAAGCCAAAAATGATACCGATTGCCCCAGACTGGCCACGCCAGTACTGGTGTCCAATCCTAAGGAACTTGTCTCAAAGCCCAGCCTAGACCTTACCTCAAGTGCCTCATCTACTGTCCCAGCAGAACAATCAGATCCTGCACAGCCAACTCAAGACCTTAAATCTGACGGCATGGCGGATAATGTAGTCTTGCAAAACACACCTCTCACTAAAGCGGTGATGGATGTCATTTTGGAGGCCAGAAGGCCTAGTACTAGAAAATCCTATGCTGGAAAATGGAAGAGATTCTGTGCTTGGAACCAGGCACAAGGGATTGAGACAGCTGTACCAAATATTCCTCAAATTTTGCAATACTTGACTGAGATGTTGGACAAAGGCCTATCCTTTTCATCTATAAAAATTCATGCCACTGCCATTTCGGCTCATTACAATACAGAGCCACCAATCTTTTCTCATCCTTTATTAAGGCAGTACCTCAGAGGGGCCAAAAATGTAAGGCCTCCAAGGAGATCACCAATACCTGCATGGGACCTCAATTATGTCTTGGAAAAACTC